>NW_017306679.1:1007318-1039216 GCF_000935625.1 Nanorana parkeri
GTGTTCAGCAGCGATGAAAAAAGATCAAAAAGAGAAACAAATTCAAAAAAATCGTAGGTGTCCAGCTGTTCAGAGAGCGAACCATCGCCCCCACACTGCATGAGAGACGCTGTGGAAGACAGGATAAGACACCTCTAGGTCTAGCATATTAAATCCGTGGCAGTGCGTTCAAGACATACCCACCATCCCCCATCCCTGTGATTCCTTAGGTCGTTGACTATACCCCTACCCCCTCGGGCAATGCAGCATCCGCCCCGGATCAATGAAACAACAGGATAAAAGAAAAAAAGAAAAAGGGGGCAAACTGGAATTAAAAAATAATAACTGTAGAACTTGAGGCCCACACGAAAAGTAGCCATCCAGGATAATCAAGTAGCGCTCGGCCTCTGGTCGTCGGCCTCATCCCTCCGCGTCGTAGGCCCGTCCGCCCAGCAATCAGTGCAGGAGTACATCAGCAGGTCGAGCCATGGATAAACCAAAAGTTTTCTATGCAGACCCGACCGGGTAGGTATCAACAGGAAAATGCCGCTGGTGCGGATTAACCCAGCGCATCCAACCATTCAGCAGCGGATCCAGGCGAATCAAACATGTGAACCGTGCCAGAATGGGGGACCCTCAGTCTACTCGGGTACAGCATGTTATATTGGATGCCCCTTTCTCTGAGCCGGCGTCTCACCTCCACAAAGGTTCTCCTCCGCTTCTGAATCTCCGCAGAGAAGTCAGGAAATAGGTGGACAGAGGCATTCTCATGGCGAATGTCCGGGCGCGTTCTGGCGGCCGCCAGTATTTTGTCCCGATCCCTGTAGTTGAGAAGGCGCGCCAGAAAAGGTCTCGGCGGTGCCCCCGGGACAGGCTTTCCAGTGGGCACCCTATGCGCCCTCTCCACCACAAAGGTGGGGGGCAGCTCCTCCATGGCCAGCACAGATTTAAAGAAGGCCTCCGCAAATTGAGCAGGCCTCTGGCCCTCCGCCCCCTCAGGCAGGCCCACTATGCGCACATTATTGCGCCGCATTCTATTTTCGGAGTCATCTACCTTTGCCGCCAGCGTTTTCACGGTGCGTTGCAGGTCTTGTATTGCAGTAGCATGCTCCTGTACCGAGTCCTCCACCCCAGACACCCGCGCCTCCGCCTGGGACATCCTGCCCCGAATTTTGTCCAGATCATGTCTGATCAATGTGCACTCCACCGCCAGATGGTCTATTTTGGCTGTGAGGGCGATTTTACAGCCCTCTATGGCCTCCAGGATAGCTGTTGTCTCAGCCCTCTCCTTACTTGTGGTCGGTGGGGAGACAGGCTGCTCCGGAGGGGCCAGCGCCACCTCAGCAGCGTCTGCAGCTACTCCCTCCATGCACAAGGTCCGGCGTGAGCACTCACAGGGAGCAATGGACGGCGGCAAGATGGCGGCGGCGGGACACGAGGCCGCACGCTGGGATCTCCTCCAGCCACCTTTCGGGGTATTACCTCGCTTGCCAGACCTAGAGGGCATATCCCCCTGCTCCGGACATCCACCGGAGCTCGGGTGTGAAGAACAGGAACCGAGTCTGCAGGATTAAAGCCGGATGAAGCTCAGTGTGGCGGCGGAGCTCCCTCAGACACGTCCGCTCTGCTTCACATCTCGGCCACGCCCCCCAACTGCAAACTTGTTTAATACAAAGAAGCTTCAAGAAAGAAAATAATAGAAAAACGTCTTGAAGTATTCTTTGTTCATGTTTAAGGGCTGAAAGGGTGCATTGTATTAACCTGCACATTAGCACCACACATTGCAGTGCCATTCATGTTAAAAGAATAAAGCGGACCTATTTTTATATACCAAAGCGGACAGCTTAGTCCTCCAGATTACACTGAGAGAGTGCGGTTCTCCCTGTGTAAAGGTTCCCATAGTTGGCTTAAATTCCACTTGCTTCCTCAAGCCATGCATGGGCTTGCCAACACCACTCTGCTTTACAATCAAATGAGCCAGGTGGAAATGCTCAGTCAAACAGTGACTGTATCCTATTAGATGCAGCCACTGTTCTGGTGTTCAGGCAGCTGCAGGTGCCATTGCTGCCTGAAAATAAAAGCTGGCAGTAGAGATTCCATCACTGCCAACTGTTAGTGTGGATGGGGGAATCAATACATTTTCAACAGGTTGAACAAGAGAAAATCCAATGAGCTTCATGAGAGAATGTTAAGCAAATGTATGGTGGTGTGTTACAACCGTATGCCCAGCAAACAGAGCACAGTGCACAGAGCTCTGATGATTACACAGGGAGAGCCCTATTCTCACTGTGTAACCTGCAGAACTGAACTATCGTTTTTTTTTAGCTCAGGTCCTGTGCTGCTTTTAGTTATAATTGAAAGTTGCTATTGTATCTTACATTCATAAATGTATTTAATGTTTAACCACTTGCTTACCGGGGTGTTTACACCCCCTTCCTGTCCAGGCCATTTTTCAGTATTTAGCGCTGCAGTACTTTGGCTGACGTTTATTCCATCATGCAACGATGTACTGAAATTAATTTTATACAATTTTTTGGGGACAGATAGAGCTTTCTTTTGGTGGTATTTAATCACCACTGGGGTTTTTATTTTTTACTATATAACATAAAAGTAACGAATATTTTTTAAAATAATGGTTTTCCCTTTATTATTTTAGGAAACATTTATTTTTACCCCAATTTTTTGGTGAAATATAAAAGGCGGAGTCACGTCGGGTAAATAGACAGCAAACATGCAAGCCTTAAAATTGCGTGCGCCTGCAAAATCGCAAATTTTGCGATCAGTTTAGTGTTATATTAAACCGCTCATCAGTTAAGTGTTATCAGTGATTAATCGCCCTACAATTATTGCTCTCATTGCGACGTTCGCGTCGATATGTAACACGTGCAGCATAATTGAAGCTATCGTCGTTTTTGCGTGTAGGCGCATCTAATGCATTTTTGCGCATCTATGTGGGGGTGGGGGACTTTAACCTAGGGACCCCCAGAGAAGCTGATGAAGCACAGATCTGCTTCATCAGTTTCTGTACCGGAGAGTGACAGAGGAATGCAGAAGTGATGTAATATACATCACTTCCTGCATTCAGAGACCGGGAGGAGAGCGGAGGGAGATCGCATACTGAGAGCCACATCGCCCGGGATGGATGGAGGCCCGGGATCGCGGGGACGGCAGCGGCGGGACTGCGATGGCGATCACTTGCATCATTCAAGCGATCGGGCGTCTTTACAGACGCTGTACCGCTTGTATGTAAACGCCCATCGCTGGGCGTTTAAAATACAGGCGCTTTCCCGCTCGTGCGCGCCGGGGGGCGCACGTGAGCGGGCGTGAAGGACGTCTAAAGACGCCCGCCCGCATCCAGGAGACTCCCGTCTGGCCGTCTTTCAACGTTCGGCGGACGGGAGGTGGTTAAATTACAAAAAAACATTTTTCTTAAAACAACATTTTAACCTCTTCTTAACCCTTACTGAACCCTAAATATATTAATTAACCCCTTTATTCCTTTTTTGTAGCATTAAATTAAAAAGCTGTGGGGGAGAGGAACATTTTGACATCCTCAACTTGCATGCCAGAGGACCTAGTCCTGGCACTGAATGGTCCAGGGAAAATATGTAAATTTAAGGGTAAATGGAAAAGATGTACAGGAGGAGCTGGCCAACTGGCATCATCTTCATTTGGTATGTACTACAGAGCTTTTCCTTTTGTTACTATTTATTATTTTATGGGAAGAATATGGTCAGAATAAGGAAAGATTAATTTAGGTATGGGCCTTTTTTAAACTAATAACACATTAACATACAAATATGTCTGCCCGGTAAAGTATGCATTAGAAGACATCCATATTCTTAGACCCAAAGTAAAACTGAGGATACAGTAGTTTCACATGCTTAATTTACAATGCTCAGACTTCTTATTAGGACAAACTACATTTCTTTAATTTTGTACACTCATACATAACAAAGCCTCTATTTTACCAACAAACAACCATATAAGAATAAAATTGAAGTAGGTGGGTGTTAATTTTAGTTTTGTAAAGCAAAGCTTCTGCCAGAACTCAGTCCACTTCTTTGTATTTTGGATGGTCTCATATGTTATAATCTCTGCCTCCCGAGGAATCTCTACTACTATGTGATTCTTCTTTATATCACAAAGCTGTAGTTTTTCTTCCTTGGCTGTTTTAACACTAGCTCCTCATTGCCCACTAGCTATAGAAATTGATGTAGATTCTTTGGGCTACAAAGGAGAGTGATACTGATTCCAAACATGCAATAGGAAAATTGCAGATAATTAAGGAAACGTTGTAAGATTCTGTAGTCGGTACTCAAAGGTTCTTCTGACTAGTAGCTGGAAATGTAGTCCTCATGCACATTGGCCTCCTGCGTTTAATGACAAATTGATCTGTAATATATAAAGACACTTTTGCTTCCCACATCCAGTTCTCCTGCATTTAAATGTACATGTATTTACACGTGACATCATGGCCGGCTCCGCCAAGATGTTATTCATTGGCTGCGACCTGCTAGAAGTCTCTGGCAGGTGACGGCCAATAGGAAACTGTTGGGCGGAGCTAGCTGTCACTGCTAGCTCCGACCAATTGTTTTCCTTTTGCCGGCACCTTTGTCGGCGTTTTTAAAAATTATTTTTAATTTTCTCCTTTGTTTCCTGTTCTTTAAACTATTTAATTTTTTAAAATTTTCCTACATTTTAAAACAATTTTTCAACTTTTTTTTTGATTCTATTTGTTTATTTTCTATTCTGCTCGGTACCTTGGAGCTACCGAGCAGAATAGCCGGGCCCAATGACTTTCGGCTATTCACTTACAGTCGTTCGGCACCTATGAGAATAGGGGCGAACGGCAGCGAGTGAGCTGCCGGAGCTTCGGCTCAGCCGATCCAGATGTTGGATCAGCTGAGTTGAACTCCTTCTGCACTTCGGCTCAGCATGTATTTTGACACCCATGTGCATGAGGCCTCAGGAGTGAACAAGTTGTGTGGAAGGCTCCTGACAAAATTAAATGATGCAAAGCACATGCCTCATAAAAGACACCACATAATTGCTACTCCTCAATTAATGTTATTTATGGCTAGTTATAGAATTGTCAGTACTAAATGAAAATTGGTTTATTAAAAGGAAAAATGTTGTGACATTTAGCAAAAAAGAAGCTTTCTGCTTTCCATATATAGGTGCCTTGACTATGGTAGAAAGAGTAATGCATCCCTCCCAACCGTAACCTTCAGTATAGAGAACGTGATTTTTTAAATCTTTGAAAATTTAATAAGAAATGTCAACTGCATATAGCCTGTTTTATTTGTCTTATGCGTTTGGATTTTATTATGCTTGGAGTTCTATTTTGATGCATAATATATTGGATTTAAACTGAGCTGTGTAGAAAGTGAGTGTATATATCTTATTTACTCGAATGACCACTTAGAAAACAAATAGAGCTCATAGTATTAAGTGTGACTGAAATAGTGTTCTTTTTGCTTTGGCTGGTATTCAGATAGACAAGTCATTAAGATACAAATTAAAATCTAGAGAATAAAGGATTTGTACCTTTCAAGTGCATGCCTTTTGTTTAGGAACGCATTCGCTTTTTATGCTTTTACATAATCCATACATCTTTTGTTATTTTTGCCCAGCTCTGAATCATTTAATCTGCATCCCTGGAAACATACATACTGAAATGCAAATGAGCTCTTTTGTGCCATTTTATTTCAGTGTGAATTAACAAGAGCAGAAAAGGAAATCATTATACAATTCCTCATTAAACTTGTTCTGTGTAACAATTTTTGGAGTCACTGTTGCACACTAGTACATCAATGTTAACCACCAAAGTGAGATTAATATTTAAGGTTATCAGCAGCATTAATTTAATTTTCTTTTTTTAACCTTAAACACAATTGCTTTTAATATATTCAAATAGAACAAAAGTACAGATAAACAACTTTGTTGTAACAACAATAGATTGAGAAAAGTGATAGTCAAGAAGTGAAGAACAATGTTACAGCATGATATTTAGACATATGAAACTTCAGAATGAAATGGCAAAGTGATATAGGAGACGATGAATTACAAAGTTGTACTCTACAAAAAAATTGAATATCACATTGAGAAAAAATATTAACTAATAATTGGAGACAATTACATTCTAAAGAATAAAAATAAAAGTACATACATAAATCATGTCTACATGGGCATGTAGGTTCTTTCATAAGAAAGTACAAAGGTGTCGGTATTAGGTATGAAAACTATGTGTAGAAAAGAAGGACGTAAATAAAAACGGGAGAGTAGAAAGAAAAAAAAGGTGGGGGAGGGGGCAACATGTGGGAGGGGGGAGAAGGGGGAGACTTGCATTAACAATGTGACATGGTCAGTTTATAATTAAGGAAGTAAAGTAGAAGTTAAGGTATGTGGTGTCTATTGTAGACCCAGGGAGACCAAATTTGGATGAGCTTGTCTATTTTGTCTTTTGTGATGGCCCTGGCCTCTTCCATTCTCCAGACCTCATCAATTTGATTTCTCCACTCACTGAGAGTCAGAGTTGAACTAGACTTCCAATGTGAGTGAATCAGTGTTTTTGCCATGTTAATTAGGTGTAGATGTAGAGGATTTTTATAAGTAGAGAAGGAATTGTTTAAGTCATGTAGCAAAAAATAACGAGTTGTGAAAGAGGGTGTCCTTTGAGTAAGTTTACTGATCTAGAAGTGAATTTGAGTCCAAAAGGGAGCCATACAAGGGCATGTCCACCAAATGACCAAATGTGAAGGAAGGACCTAAGTCTGAATTACAACACCAGCATAGGTTAGGGGAGTCAGGGAAAATTCTGTGTAATCTTTTAGGAGTATAATACCATCTCAAAAAGTGCTTATAGGAGGATTCCTGAATTTTAGAACTGATAGAGCATTTGTGAGTTATGAGGGTGCAAAAACTCGCCCATTAAATTAAACACTATTTTTGGCCACTGCAGTCTGATTACATGAACAAGATAGATTGTGGTGTACAGATCCTGAGTGATTGGGTGCCAACCCCTGGAAAGTAGTAATCACGAATAAAGAAGAAAAACAGTTGGGGTTTTTTGTTTGGCACCAAATGACAAGTCCAATACACAAAAGGTAGTATATATGATAAAATATATTATTTATTTGTACAAAAAGGTTTAAAAGCATAGATGAGTGAATATATTAAAAATTACACAAAATACATGAATATAAGGAAAACCTCATAGCACCCACTAAGTTCCACAATGATGGCTATGATAAACATGAGCAAAACTAATGACATGATTATAGCCTAGTCAAGGCAAAGATAATACAATGGAGGCTCTGTACAATATTAATTCATTAGACAATATTACAACACCTCAGGTGGAACCATATGGGTGGGTGATAATGCGTTGCTCGCAATGCTCTACGTGTTTTGAGCCACGCGGCGCTTCTTCAGGAGAAGGAGGAGGTCCCCTTAGTGCGAGATCATCAAAGGCAAAAACCAAGATGTAGGGCGGATCAGAGAGATATATAGTCCAAGGGTGGAGGAGAATGAAAAACGGTCAGGGGTTGCTCATAGAGAATATTAATGAGAAAGTAATAGAGGAAATATTCCCATGCCCAGGGTAGCTCCATCAATTGAAAGACACAGTATGGAGCAAGCCTGTCAAAGGAGTGTGGCCTCAAAACCACCTGCTATGAATCTCCAGCACCAAACGCCGCCGGTACGAGTGGGGCCGTCTCCAGCCACACACTGAATTACATATTCCACAGTACATATTTTATATTTGATTCTTTATGTATAAATACATATACTTATTTATTTACCAACTTCACGTGCTTATTGCAATCAGTTTAGCTAATAATAATATCAGTTTAGCTAATAATAATATATGCATGACGATAATGCTTAATTCTTATAATGGACTAGCAGTAAAGTGGGTTGATCTAGTTTGAACAAACTAAGATCAACATGGCCCCATGTACAGATGACTCTTCACTAAAATACTATTTTTTATTTATTTATTTTTTGCTTGTACAGCCAGAGTTGCTAAAAGAACTATTAGCAATCATTTTGCATTTGGCTTAGTGGCCCTGATTTACTTAAGTGTATCATGAACTGAATTGAAGTGCATCCTTGGTACTGAAGAAATCTAATCCTGTACAGGAGCAGCACTTTATTTCAAATTCTCTTTCACATGATTGGATGGTTGAATGCACTGCACTTCAAATTACACTTTGGTACAATAGCAAATGCAGTATGCTGAAATTTATATTGCAGACATCATGTCTATCTAAAGCGTAAACACGCAGCTTTGCCTAAATGTGAACAGTAGAAAACAGTAACCAGATGCTGTGTAATATATATGTGTTTGCAGTTCAGATCACAATGCACAGCATAAAACACTAGTCTAAGCTACCTGATAAAGAAATCAACAACCTCTGCTCACATTGAAAAGATAAGCACAGCCATGGAGGTTTGGCATAGTTGATTGTGCCAAAACCTAGTGTAGACATTTATTCCTGTTATTTTAGGTCACCTTATGAGCTTAACTGTGACCCATAGCCTTGCTGTACAATATTAGGTGACTAATTGTCTGTGCAAGACTGCACAACAAGGCCTTCAAGGGGCAAATTAACAACACATCCCAAGGACTGTTCTAATAACATCACAAAGTGAAAGACATCTGTTATGTAAGGAACCTAACATTATCATATAAGTACTTAAAGTATTACAAAAGGCAGGACGTTTTTTACCTTAATGCATTTTCTGCATTAAGGTTAAAAATGCCCAGTACCTTTCTGTGTCCCCTGTCCCCCTCCACATAACTGTCAATGCCTCTTGTCACCGCCGCCAGTCCCTGAAGCGATCCTTTCCCCCGAACTTCCTAGTTGCGGGGAGGAGATTAAGGGCAGAGGAGCCATAGGTTCCTTCTGCCGCCAATCTACCTGGGAGAACGGGGGTGGGACTGCCCCAGGGCTGTGTATGGACGCACACAGCCACTTGCGGGGCACGATTAGGAATGAGCACGCACGGGTGACTCCACAGCGGCTGCTTAGCTGATGGCGGCACTTGTGCAGGGGGGAAGAGCTATCCAGAGACCCACTGGAGAACGAGGAACTGAACATTTTTAATTAAAACAACATAGGATTTTTACAAGTATGGGCCTCCTTTTTATAAAAATTTTAAAAAATGAAGCTTTAATATTACTTTAATATGTGATTGCGAGTCCCCTATGTGATAGCAACAGCAAAAATAAAGTTAAATGTAAAAACATTATTATTATAATACAGGATTTACACAGCGCCAACAGTTTGCGCAGCACTTTACAATATAAGGAAGACATTACAATTACAATACAAGACAAGATGGTAAGGAGGGGCCATAATCTAAAAGGGAGGGGCAAGTGATACATAATGAGGTAGCTGTCTGGGGATAAATTGTTTGATAATGTGATGGTTCAGTGGTTAGGTTGAGGTGGGATATTGGATCAATTGTGAAGTGCGTGTGATCTGGATGCAACTTAAATAGAGAATTGTTAAACTTATTTATGTTTGTATTAATTGTATTCCTTAATTACTTTAGTTGTACACAATAAAGTGAAGAATTGAAAAAAACCTCTATTTCATTTGTGAATAACTTCACCATGCTTGGTAATAGAAAAAAATATTTTTAGTGTCATTATGAATAGGACAAATTACAGAATAAAGTGTGCACTTTTTTAGCTGCAGGAACAATTGTTTTTAAAAAAAAAAAACACTTGTCAAAATCGCATAATTAGTAGGCCCAAAACAGAAATGTAAAAATGTATTCGGTCCATAAGGAGTATAAGGGTGCAACAGATGAGTTGATTAAGGCTCTGTTCACAGCTAGGGAATTTGCAACTCAAAGCTAAATGTGACAAAACACTGAAGACAAGGAAACCCATTTGCTTGCCTTGAACACAACAAAATGCTAAAGACAAGGAATCCTATTAATTTCTATGCCCCCTGTTTACACCCGAGAGTTTTGTCATGTGTTTTGTCACATGAAGCTTCCTATTGAAGTCTATAGAACTAAAAAGTGCTATAATCTGCCAAAAAGTAACTCTTTTCTTTTTCCAGCAACAGGTGTTTTTCTGCTTGCGTCAAAATGCTAAGGGGTGAACAGGGGCCACATATATGAATGGGATTCCTTGTATTGAGTGTCCCAAATAAGTGAATGGGATTTTTTGTCTTGAGCGTTTTGTGACACTTACCTGTGAGCGACAAAAAGCCTAGGTGTGAACGGGGATTAAAAGCAGTGAATAATGATACACTGGATGCCGTTTTCCAATTGCTAAATACAGTAGTTATTTGGTGTTCTGATGATTGGCATGTATCAGATAATTTTTACTTCATACACAATTGGATTTTGGATTTTTATTGGACTACTTCCGAATCATCAGTATTATATTACAATTCATCGGTACTTATGAACACCTAGGTGTGCACGGGGACTAAAAGCAGAGAATAATGATAAACTGGATGAAGTTATCCAAATGCCAAATAGTTCATTGGTATTCTGATGATTGGCATGGATCAGATAAGTTTTACTCCATACACAACTGGTTTGTAATAGGACTACTTCAGAATCTTTGGTATGATATGACAATTCATCTATACTTATGAACACCTATAAAAAGAGAAGTTAAATGCCTTAATCAATGGTTTTGGTTTCTTGAGTACTTGCCATCATGGTTATAACATTGTTACTCTTTATAAGAAGATATGTGAATGAGCTTCCTTTCTTTTGGCATTGCCTTTCACATATGGTATTATCTTTGCACTTGTGATTAGGGAAAATTTTCATCATTTAACATACTACAAGGTAATTTCTCTTAATGTTTTTAGACATCTTTTTTCTACAGTTTGGTTATAAATTAGCAGGACAGAACCTGTGACATGATCAGTTTTAATACTGTCTTAATAGAATTTTATCAACAGGGTATGGTTGCAGAGCTAACTAGTTGCCTGGATCCCGTATGAATGTACACAATGACAGGTGTCCACTCTCATCTTGCTTATTTTCCTTCTGTGGAGAAATAGATAATTTGTAAAGTTATCACTAAATGCATGGTCAACTATGTACACAGACTTCCATTATTGCAGTGAGTTCAATAATGTCTATGTGAACCAGCACCTCTCCTCAAGTTCTAAAATAAATGTTTAATGGTGGAAGACAAAAGAGGGTTGTGTACATATGCCCTAGAAAATCAGCTGCCTTACTGTGCTTGAATATATCATTATTAAGCAACAATAATTTTAATGTTTTTGTCCTGTTGGTTTTAGGTGCTTCCATGTTTCTGGATTAGTTGGGCAATATACATAAATCCTTTTGTATGCTTTATTTATTAAATCATTTGCTACACATAAACATTATTGTACTTATTGCACTTCGTATGCATGTGTGTGCCTCAGTCTCCTTTAACACCAATATGATTTTGGCTTTTTGGACTAAAATACTGGCACCCAGTTGATCCCTTCCAGAACTCTCCTAGTACACATTTTACTAAAGGAGTATAGACTGTTCACTAACCAAAGTACATTTTCACTTAGCTTAGTGAATAAAGTTAAACTGTATTGACTTCAACCATTCAACCATTTGCAAGCAAAAATCGTGTTTTTTACATTTTCCTTGCATGTAATTGGGTATTCTTTGCAAAGTGAGTGTTCACTTACCTTCACCTCATTCACAGAGTGGATTGAAAATTAATTTTGCAAAGCAAAAATTCACTTTGCAAAGTGAACTTGCTCGGCTCCTTTAATAAAATAGCCTCACTGCCTAACAAATTGTTTTCTTAAACATCTCAATGTCCAGTATTGGACAAAACAGGAGAGTATGGACATCTTTCTGATTACTTCTAATGCATTGGTTAAGACCTTTTATCTGGCTGAGTGGGTATCTTTTAAGGTACTACTGCACTTGCACGAAACATTGAACATTTGTACTGGCAGGTTATGGAAAAATTTTAATATGATGGGTTGACATTGCCAAAGATAATGTGTTCTTCCAGCAGCATGATCAAGTGTTTGCATCCATATTTGTTGTGAACATGTTGCTCCTGGGCACCACTACAAGGCGCTGTTTGGAGACCGGGGAGCAGGATGTATTCAGAGGCAGGAGGCTGCAGATAGTATTGCTGGAAATAGGGCTTCTCTTTAGTAAAGATAACTCATCATGTGGACATTTTTGGCCGCAAGAACAAGTACAAAATTAAATTGTGAAAGTACAGTTAAACTTTAAAGTAAATGTGCCTTATATACTAATATGTCATAACTCTTCATCAAGCAGAGCTGAAATTAGGCATGTAAATAGGCCAAAGAATGAAACTTTTTCTGTGATGCACCATGAATACAAAGAACCATCTTTTGTAACAAGCATCATTTAGAGCAACATAAGCATTTTATTGTACTCATTTAACTTCAGTGATTTTTATTATTCTGTAATTGCCTGAAGATTCAGAGGAGAGCTGGTGGAAAAAAACCTATTTTAGTAATTCTACTCACAATAAAATAATACATTTTAAAGAGAAAAAACCTAATCCAGCCTTCAGATAAAACAAAATAATTGTACTTTATTCAAGTTTGATCATTAATCAACCATTTTAATTAAAAATATAAACAAACATTCTTTTATTTTATCGATTTTTTCCCCCACTGTTGCATGTCATTGAAACAAGCTGAGCATATAAATGTGGCACAGCAAACTTTTACATATGGGTCTGCTCTTAACAGTAATTTGTATATGCCGTTTTTCTGTTGCTGATTATCTTTCGCTCTGTTTTACTTTTCCTTTTTTCTTATGATCCCAGATTCTCAGTATTTTAATTCGCCAATGTGCATGCTGGTCTCCACCTTAAAGTTGAACTCCAGGCAGCTAAATATACAGATGGCATACCTTTATGGTAGCTGTTTACCTACCAAAGGACTTGCATTCTGTCCATCAAGATCTGAGAACTACATTTATTTATCTGCGGCATTTAAGTAATACTTACAGACCTTGTCCCTCCACCAGTTTGTGACTAACCAATCAAAGGAGAAACAGCAGATTGATGAGCTCATCTCTCTGGCACACTCTTTTCTCTTAATATCAGTGTGTCCCTTTTCAGCACTGTAATGCAATTGATTTGCTTTTTGTGCTGCTTCTCCTTCTTCCAGACTGAGCTCTGTTTTACAGTGGATTGCAAAAGCTGCATTAATTTATGTATTTTACATCTGCCTGGTGTTCAGCATAAAACTAATACAGTACATTTACATGTGTCTAACCACCAAACAATCATGACATATGATGACATTTCTAAAATTAGAAACTCCCAAAACTCAAAGCTGTGTTACAAAAGCCAGAATAATATTACAAGGGCCAGAACAAATGTTGTTAGAACAAGGGTGGCACTAGGTTACCATAGCCAAAATGATGGCATTATAAAATAACAGCTTGTACTAAAGATGGCACTGTGGTAGCCTACTATAAATATGCTGTGGAATTAGAGCCCAGAAGCTTTGGGAGAGCACCAGGAGCTTTATTTAAAAATGGTCCTTATGCAAGCAATAACAGTATAATCCTTTGCAGACAACTTGAAATCACCTTGTGCCTTCATAGAACAAACTGTTTACTTTAGGCTTAATTTATTATTAACTATAATAAAAATATTCAGTAGTATCAAAGTGCCACTATTTCTTCAATACAAACTAATGGTAGTTAATTGCTCACTTAAAAGGAGAACTATGAGGTGAGTGCTTTTCACTCACCTCATAGTTCTAGCCGACCTGTGACAATGAGACTGTCACAGGTCGGCTCAGTAGATCGGGAGGTGATCGAACAACATTTGTTTCCACAGCAAGAGGACAGAATATTTAGCTTGTATCTTCTGCATCAGAATCAAGCTATACACAGTTGATATCTCTACTTGGATTATGGCCTCTACTGAACCACAATGGTTGACTATTGATATGGTTCAAAAACAGTTAGACAAAATTAAGGTGAACAAAGCGCCTGGACCAGAAGACTTACACCCACGTGTCCTCAAAGAATTGAGCTGTGTAATTTCAAAGCCAACTCAAAGTTGGTAACTGAGGACAAAGAGAAAGCAAATCTATTAAATACAATCTTCATCTCTGTGCACACCAAGGAACAGGCTGCAACTCAAGTCAATAATGGGGATAGCAGTGCCATAGCCTCTACTGAACCACAGTTAGACACATTTAGGGTGAACAAAGCACCTGGACCGGATGGCTTACTCCCACGTGTCCTCAAAGAATTGAGCTGTATAATTTCAAAGCCATTGCATCTAATGTTTAGAGACTCTCTAATGACTGGCTTGGTACCGATGGATTGGCGCAAAGCCAGTGTGGTGCCTATCTTTAAAAAGGGATCAAAGTCTTTACCAAGTAATTACAGATCTGTAAGTTTAACTTCAATAGTTGGGAAGATACTTGAAAGTTTGATCAAGGATCACATGCAATTGTTTTTGCTTGAAAATAATTTAATAAGCAATAGTCGGCACAGATTCACAAAAGACAGAAGTTATCAAACAACCTACTTTCTTTTTATGAGGAAGTAAGTAATACATTGGACAGAGGAATGGCTGTGGATATAGTATACTTGGACTTTGCAAAAGCGTTTGGCACAGTTCCCCACATGCGGCTAATGTATAAGTTAAGGTCAGTAGGTATAGAGTATTCAATCTGTAATTGGGTAGAAAATTGGCTTAAAGACTGTATTCAAAGAGTGGTGATCAATGATTCATACTCTGAATGGTCTGAGGTTGTTAGTGGTGTCCCCCAAGGTTCATTGTTGCACCCCTTACTGTTTAATCTATTTATAAATTACATAGAATTGGGGATAAAGTACTATTTCTGTGTTTGCAGATGACACCAAGTTATGTAGTGGAATACAGTCCTACAGGATGTCTCCATCTTACAAGCAGACCTGAATGCACTGTGTGATTGGGCATCTATTTGGCAAATGAGGTTTAATGTTGATAAATGTAAAGTTCTGCACTTGGGGACAAAAAACATGCATGCGTCATACACTCTGGGGGGAGTATGTTTGGGGGAGTCAATGGTGGAGAAAGATCTGGGTGTCCTGGTAGACCATAGACTCAATAATAGCATGCAATGTCAAACCACAGTTTCGAAAGCCAGCAAAATACTTTCTTGTATTAAGAGGGGTATAGAATCCAGAGATAGAGACATAATCATGCCCCTGTGCAAAGCATTAGTAAGAACTCATCTGGAATATGCAGTTCAGTTTTGGGCACCAGTTCACAAAAAGGATGTTGTGGAACTGGAGAAAGTGCAGCGAAAGGCGACCAAACTCATAAGAGGCATGGAGGAGCACAGCTATGAGGAAAGATTAGCTGACCTGAATTTGTTCTCTCTGGAGAAGAGGCTATTAAGGGGGTATAAATACATAAAAGGTCCATATAAAGAGCTTGGTTCCAAATTATTCACTTTAAAAGGTCACTGCAAAGGACAAGGGGGCACTATTTGCGTCTGGAGGAAAAGAGGGTTAACCTTTGCATACGGAAATTATTCTTTACAGTTAGAGCTGAGAAAATGTGGAACATACTCCCCCAGGAACTAGTTCTACCTAGCTCGGTTAATGGATGTATTCTTAAATGCACAGAATATTACTGGATATTGACTTCTTATCGGTATATTTGGCATCAGAGATTGTTGATCCAGGTAATATCTGATTGCCTTATGGGATCAGGAAGGAATTATTTTCCCCTGTTGGAGCAAATTGAACCAAGCTTTATAGGTTTTTTTTGCCTTCCTCTGGATCAACAGGGGGTAGATGTGGGCATAGCGTTCTTTTTAGGCTTTTCTTCTTTTTTTTCCCCCTCTGTATCTCTATAGGTTGAACTTGGATTTGTGTCTTTTCTCAACCTGACTATGTAACTATGGGTAGGGATGCACCGATACCATTTTTTCAAGACTGTGTACAAGTGCTGATACTTTTCCTCAAGTACTCCCCGATACCAATTACCAATGCCTTTTTTTAGTGTTGTGTGACAGTTTCTCTAAAGCAGTTTAGATTAATGATTTTAGGATAGTGGTGCAGTGCCAGGGCCCGGTCCCAGTTGCAAATGCTGTAGAGGGACTACAAATCTCAGCAATACATTATACAGCAATGCAGATTAATACCATCAGCTATAGATGACTACAAATCCCAGCAATAGATTATACAGCAATGCTAAATGGCAATCGGTTATAGAGGACTACAAATCCCAGCAATACATTACACAGCAATGCAGAATAATATGCAACTACATACTCTGTGCTGCTCCGGGCTGCTGGCCTGATGTCTCCTGTGTAGGATCTCAGGAGGGCTGTGCAGAGTCTCAGATGGGCTGTGCTGGGTCTCAGGAGGCTGAATGGGGTCTCAGGTGGGCTATGCCAGGTCTCAAGGGGGCTGTGTGGGGTCTCAAGGGGGGGTTAATTTTTTTCTTTTTTTAAATAAAGAATTAAACAAATGACAGAAGACACTGTATATAGACAAGGGCTTTAAAGTATGAACTCAACCTGCAGATCTATTTCTCTACTGTACAGTAGCACCCATTGTGACTACATTTAAAAAAAGTTTGTGCATGCTTTCTGTATATGTACAATATCAATTGTATGTACAGTATATTTGCATTAGAATCTTATGTTCCTGTTGCCAGAATTCCTATAATTACCCTTACTATTTCTTGACAGTAGGATAATTTTGCTGAACTCATATCTGGACTGAAAATTATTCTAGGCCTTTAATCTTGGGCAATACAGAAAAATATAAAGTCGCTGGGTTGGTGATAACTATTACCATAAATATTCAAGAATGATAAATTGTGTAGCTGCTGAAATGGGAAAGGCTGTACGAAGGACTTAGTTGGAAGGTTTATTTCCACTATTCAAAGGGTTAGTGCACCCTGATGTTTTGTCTTACTTTGAATGTCAGTATGTCAAATTATTTGCCTTATTCTCATTTCTCCTAGATTCTGCTGCATCAATATCTCTCCAGATTGTTGACTTGATCCAGAACAGAAGAACGCTAGTGTTTGATGGGCACTTACTCCCTCCCCCCTTATTCTTTTATAAGCTTTTTAAAATGTTCCTTACTTCACAGGAAACCTATAAAGCATATGGAGCTAATCCAAGGTAAGCCTGATTTCAATGTATTCATTGCTATATATACTGTATGTCCCAGGGTGGGAGCGTAGATAGTTCAGTGTTGGGGACCAAAAATTGTTTACTTGGCTGTATAGCTTCACATTTATTTTTACATGTATGCCATAAAACAAATACTAAGGGGTTTATTCATCACTTTTTTTCACCCAAGATTTAAACAACTTTTACCCTGGCCACTCAATAGAATCTTGTGTGAAAAATTGGTAAATCTTGGGGGTGGAAGCATGAAACCTGGGTTAAAACAGTGATACATAGACCCTAAATGTTTAATTATGTATTTTTGTTATGACTAACTGGATCAAATGCTAGAGAATTTTTGTATTGAAGCACTAATAAGTAGAGTTTTTCGACAGAAGATACTTCGAGGCTTGAAATGAAGTGAGAATCTTCCAATGGAATTTCAAGTCAAAAATGGTTTATTGACTCGATTGCTATCGCATCATATAGCGCCGTTTCAGAACAACAACGGTTCCTTTTTCAGGCGAACTGTTTGTCTGAAGAAGGAACCGCTGTTGTTTTCCGAAACGGCGCTAAATGATGTGATAGCAATCAAGTCAATAAACCGTTTTTTGACTTGAAATTCTATTGCAGTGCATTTGACTTTATACATACACTCGTTTGAATCAAACACACTCCTTGCACTGCAAGTTCTTGTGCAACACAAAAAAAAAAACCTATTGCAAGCTATCAAGCAGAAGCATGGCTAACTTCTGATTTGCCACTGCAAGCTACCAAACAGACATATGGCTAGCTTCTGATTTGCCATTTTAGGCTACCAAACAGACGCATGGCTAGCTTCTGATTTGCCATTGCAGACTCTCAGACTGAAGCATGGCTGACTTCTGATTTGTCATTGCAGGCTATTAAAGATATTCATGGCTAGTTTAAAATTTGTCATTGCAGGTTATCAAACAAAAGCATGACTAGTTTATGATTTATCATTGCAAACTATCAAACAGAAGCACAGTTAGCACATTGCATGTTATTCACCCTATATAAAAGGGAGGTTTTTTTATGTATACCACAGGAGAGAAAATGGTTAAGGGAGCAGGTGCCACATTTGAGATCTGGAAGGACTTAAATAAATGATACACATTGTACGTTTTTAAAGGAATATGAATACTTTTTCAAAAGCATTTAAAATAAAGATATGGGTACCCCCCCCCCCCCCACACACACACACACACACACACACACACACACACCTTAAGATGGAGTCCCTTGCACTTTATGAAGACTGTCTATGTAAACAGTGAAATATAAAATCAGGCACAATGTCATGCTTGATTAAACAAATTACTCAAGATAAAATACATGATTAGAAGTGGTAGAAGTGTTCTTTTTTTGTAAAGTGCCAAGTCATTGAAAATACACAAAGAAGATTTCATATGATAAGGCTTCAACAAATTAAACAAATTAAGAAGCCAGTGCAGAACTGAGTTCACAAAGGGACATTTCTATCTTGTTAGTTTCACCATCAGATCCCAATGGTTGATATTTGAACTTTACAGCATTGTCAGCCACTTGTGTACTTATTCGCAAGTATTTTTCTTGTCAGGAATAGTTAATCCATATAGAGGCAAGCTACATACATTCTGTACCCTACTTTGACATTTGTGTTACATTTGCTGGCAAGAACATTCTCTCTTTTGCCGACATATAATTTAAGACATGTTTTCTTTCATTTACAAAAGCACATCAAATGATCACTTTATAGTTTGTCCTGCTTGTCATTAGTTATAGTTCCTATTACAAGCTACCACTCTCTATCTAAAAGCCCTTAAAAGTTCAGGTTACAGAAATATTAAACCCTGTGTCTCTCATTGCTATTATTGTTGCCTAATGGAGTTTTTTAATTAAGACTCAAGGGCTATTGGTCTATCATCAAGCATAATGTTAATATTATTTAAGCCTGAGATTTGATTATCATAAATCAAATGCTAAGTTTTCTTATATACATTATCTGCAGTGCCATATATTAACAGTGCAACTGTCAGAATCAGTATGCACCCATAAAAATAATATGAAATGAATAAACAAAAGATGAAAAAGGTAAAAAAATAATTTGACATTTTTAACACATTTGTCAGGCTAACATTTTCACAACATTTTCATTTATTACAATGGTTTACTAAATAAAAGTTTTATATGTTTCTAAAATATTATTTAGGTATGCGAATTAGAGCTATTGCTACTGTTAGTTATTGTTAGTTGATAAATGCTTCACTGCTAAATCTGACATGGGCATCTAGGTATCGATGACTTTAACTCTTTCACATCCACGGACATACATAGTAAGTCATTGGCATCATGGCCCTGTAAACAGACTGTAAACAGACTTTGACTTATTGAAATAGCAATGGGACTGATGTTTATGTCTTACAGAATTTTTTTTTTCTAATATTAAAATCAAGCAAGGATTATGATTGCTTTATATGGGCATGATGTTTGCAAACACTCCTTATAAATACATTATTCCAATGCCAATATGTGCTTTTTTTAAATTGTTCTTTTATTTACAGATCATATTAGTTTCATTTGACCTACAAATATTCTGAATAAAAAAAACTAGTACAAAATATACTTTTTATTAATTTAAAAAGGGTACCTATGTAACCCTTTATTAACCCTTAGGTGAATGCTGTGATCTTGATGGAGCTGACAAGTATAGGAAATTCCTATTGTATAAATGAATCACCTGGGTAACTCTGATGAGCCCTAATGAACTAATTTTTCCTCATTTCTGCTTTCTTTCTGTTGATTTTTTTGCCTTCACCATTCAACACCTATCTTTTTTTTTCATTTTCACCATTTTTGCTTGTGTTGTTTTTGGAACAACACAATAAAAAGACAAAACATTAGAGAACAAAACATTTTATTCAATTGAAAATAGCTTTACCGTGCTTCGTACGAAAAACAACATATTATTGTCATTATAAAAGTGACAATTTATAGACAAATGTACAATTTTTATTCATGTTAACAATTTTTTTTTTTTTTTAAACAACAATGTATTTGTTTATGGATTGGATAAAAAATAGAATAATTTTTGCAATACATTGTTACAAAAAATCTATATGTATATAACTTTGTGATGTTTATATAATTACAAACTTATTTGTAACAATTAATAGGCTCATAAGGGGTATACAGATGCAGCAGCTGAAGTGGTTACATCCACTTTAGATACAGCTTCTTCTGCCTTTAGACTTTTATTATATTCAAATGGTAATTTTTTTGGAACACTTTATAACAGTGATGAAAGAAAATAAT
This sequence comes from Nanorana parkeri, assembly GCF_000935625.1. Classification (NCBI taxonomy): domain Eukaryota; kingdom Metazoa; phylum Chordata; class Amphibia; order Anura; family Dicroglossidae; genus Nanorana; species Nanorana parkeri. The sequence goes on from NW_017306679.1 coordinate 1,027,745, forward strand.
TTTAAGCAGGACAATAGTCTTGCTTCAAACTATAGAGTGATGCCTCTTTAGGTGCTTATAGGCCTCCTGCTGCTACTAATGACCTCTTCTTTCAAAAATGCTAGTTGCTGGCTCTCATTCTGATTCATTCACCCCATTACTTATACCCTTAAGTAATCTGATCCAGAAAAATTATGCTAAGTAGGAGTTCTGACACCTCTCCGACTTTGACTATGAGCTAGCCAGCCAAGCCAGTTGCATTTTCATTAAGCATTTAATGTAATCACAGCATTTTACTTGTTCCAGGTTTAACTTTGTCTTATATAATATGCTTTCATGGCATGCCTTAATATATAATTGGTGATATTTATGAAGAGATAAGGCTGTAGATATAAGCCTAGGCAGCTGTGAAAGGAAAGACCTCTCTGTGTTACTGTACAGAACATTGATCAAAGTGATCTCTTGATACTAAGGGGCCTAAACTCCTTAAAGAGGAACTGAATTTTGGAAGTTGTGGCTAAAAAAAGAAGGCAGAGGGCAAAGCACTAGTATTGCCTGTAGTGTCTTGCAGATGATCTTTCCCATTACTGATGTACCATGCACGCGTTGTTTTTCTGTGCGGAACATCCATTTTGATAGATACAGGAGTTTTGCTTCCCAGAAAACAGAGGCAGCATAGTGAAAAAAGAACAATGAGCAGCACAATAGTGACATCACCAAATCTCACTCCAAATCTCCTAAGACTTGCCATTCTTGAGACCTCACACTACAGATATACCAGTATGAGGCTGTAGACACAGGAATGCTTAGGCACATTCACATACCAGGAAGCACATTACTTTTAGTTCTAAATTCCTCTTGAAAGGGTACTGGTTAGACACAATGAATATTTCTAAATGTCTCCTATAACACAGCAGATATTCACTTTTGATTTTAAGTCTACTTTAATGCCCTGCAGATACTTGGCTGATCTTATGTGCTCATTAGCATGGGGGTGCTTTTAGTTTTATAGCAGCTGAAAAAGTCTGGTTCACTGACACAGAAAGATCAGCATTTGCATTCACATTTACCTAGTATTACCACGTTGGAATAATTCGCCATTTGAATACATATTAAAAATATGTCATTTGCGTTTTGTGTAATTAGTCTGCCCTCATGTTTATCATCCAGTAAGTGAGCCTAATTCTTTTTGTACAGCAAAACAAAACAGATTAGTTAGCATTTTATGATTGTATGTCATTATATATTTCTGGCCAACAAATACACATTTTAGAACTGCTGATGAAATGAAAATAGGTATCAGAAAGAAAATACAACTCTGTCATTGCCATTGCTACAAAATAAAGTTAATTTTACCTCTTGGGCCTTTTCCTTATATTCCTCAGAACAAGTGGAATTGAGTATGTAATACTATACATGAGTAAGATCCGAAAGTAATGTCAGACTGACTCAGAAAGGGTATGCCTTTAATTTGTACAGAGAACTTTAGAGGATTATCTTCTAAAGCATCACTGTATGTAGCAGAATGACTGACATTTAGATTGATTATTTTTATTAAGAAAACAAAGACATCTTTACTCAAGAGTGCACTAATCTATTCAGGAGCATATTGTGTTTCTAAATACAGAAGCATTTACCCTAGCCATTTTATTACAAGCTGATTCTTCTGATTCAGGTTTGTGAGTCTTTATTGAATTCTTTTGCTAGTGTTTACTTTTTCACAATGATGTAGTCATATTGCATTTCATGAATTTAGTGCGCCGTGACTAGACAGAATAACATCAGGTAAAAGATACAAGACAATTAAGGGACAATATTTATCTGACTAACTGCTAGGCATTTTTTTATTTCTATTTACTGTATTAAGAGCAATTCCAAGCAATCAGTAAATTGAATCATTGAACTGCTAATGCTATCCATTAAACATTTTAACAGTGGTAAATATAAAAATTCCAATACAATACATTGAGTTCTATGTAATCTATCTAGGGATGCCAAATTACAGATACTAGATATTAATTGTCTAAAGTGGGCATGGCCTAATAGGCGGTTATTAACTGAATATATATATTATATGTATGTATATTGTGAGCTGGCGATCGGTAGCCGGTACATAAGCCCCCTGGGAATAAGAAGTCTCTTGGGCACAGATACCAAATCCAAGGGAGTAGTGGCAAACAGTGCAGTGTTTATTGGTGATATTTACAAGAGTATTCACAGGTGCTGTACAGTGGTTCACAGGAAAATAATAAAAATAAAACCAAGCCGTACCCTAGCACTAACTTCATACACAAAAAATATAGGTCCTAACTAACAGGCTGAGCAGGCCTACCGCATGTCAGCCTCCACATACACCATTTGCTAGTTTTCACCAACCTTGTAGCTCTCTCAGACAGGACTTGTCTGATCCCCAGGCTGAGAGCTCTGACTACAGGTTCCAGGTGAGATTAAATTGCCAGTGGAGAGAGGAGTAAACCCTGCACTGGAGCCCGGATCAGCAATCCCTAAATGTATAGGAGAGGAACCTGGGAGACCTATAAACTCCAAACAGGACTTTCCCAGGCTCCCTCTGGGACACTCTGCTACAATATATGCATATATTCCAGAGTATTTGCAAGTGGATACAGCACAAACCCAATTTACTTAAATGTTATAACAGTTTAAAGAAGAACTCCAGGTTTTTTATTTACCCTTGCAGAGGAGCTACTCCCGCACTGCAAGGGCTAAGTGCTCGTTTGTGTCTTGATGCTAAAGTAACAAAGTTATACCAAACCGGCCAGCTGTCTTAGCATTCCCTCCTGCCTGTCTCTCCCTCCCTGCAGCATTGGAATCTTCTTTAGCGTCCTCATGTCTATACACTGCGTATAGACGTGGATGATTTATGGGACCTTAGACACCTGCAGAGGAAGGAGAAAGACGTTGGAAGGACTGGTCTAACAATGTCAGGGGGGTACGGCTGGGCCGTGAGTGGAACCCCTTTGCTAGGCTTTCTTCTATATATTCCCGCAGGGCCTTGGTCTCTGGTTCGGACAGGTTGTATAGCCGCCCATGCGGCAACGGAGCTCCCGGAAGTAGGTCAATGGGGCAGTCATAGGGTCTGTGAGGGGGTATGGTGTCTGCTCCGGTCTTCTCGAAGATGTCCGCGTACTCCTTGTATTTACCAGGTAGCATGTGTGCGGAAGTGCCCAGGGCCGTCAGCGGGCCAGGAACGGACAGGACGCCATGGAAGGAACAGAAAGGGGACCGGAATGTGACGTGTCCGGTGGTCCAGTTGATTTGGGGGTTGTGCTTCCTGAGCCAGGGGATGCCCAGTATGACTTGGAACAATGGAGACGGTACTATGTCCCATATGATCTCTTCGTGGTGGTGGCTTCCGATGGACAGAGACATGGGCGGAGACTCCAGGGCAAGGGGACCCGTCTTTAACGTGCTACCATCCACCATGTGAAATAGAGACGGGTGTTTCTTGGGGTGCAGCGGAATCCTCAGTCGGGAGGCGAGGTCATGATCCAAAAAGCAGCTGCTAGCTCCAGAGTCGATGAGAGCCGAGAGGTCGATTCCACCACCGTCGAGCTGCAGGGAGATACGGATGATGAGATGAGATGAACCGTCATACATAGGCATATTCTGGCATACAGCAGGGTAAGCAAACCAACAAGAAGCTGGCTCATAGCTTCAGGAGAGTATAACTTTTTTTTAAACCTAGGCAGAAACGAGCACCTAAACCTTGCAGTGCGAGGGTAGCCCCACTGAAAGGGTTAATAAAAAATCCTGGTAGTTCTTCTTTAAATATTTATGCTGACTAGTTGTATAGCATGCTGAGGATTTTTTTATTGTTCAATGGGTGTGGGTTAATCACTGTAACTTTGTCATAAGTATAGTAAATTGGACTATTTTTCAATAACATTATAATAACCAACAATTTTTCATCAGTCTGGGAACTAAGGTAGATATCTGTCTATGGTAGGACCAAAATTATAAATGATGAGAAGTTTCTCATGAGGATTACAGTTTCCATGGATGGGATTTGGGATTACAATAAAGTTACCCATTTTAAGAGGGGATTTCCTCTATTTCAAAAACTGTGTTCATCAAATTGTGTGGAATAAAACCATTAAAGAAAAACAGGACGTTTAAATTCTCTGAGGTGAAGCATTTACCATCCAATAAGAGCTTTAAAATTACACAACATCCGGTAAGGTGACATCTAACATCTATTATCTCAGCTTGCAAAGATTTTGCAATCCAGATAAATATCCCCTTGGAATATTTATGACTAAATATTTTAGCTATCCAGTATTTTTCAAGGGTAATCTAAATATAGTATTTTTAGGACAAATTTTAGTTTTCAGGTTAAGTTGTGACTTATCATACCACTCCGTATACTGAAATGAACGCAAAACTTGCTCAATTTCCCCTTTGTGCTTTGTGTCTCATTTTTGCTTCACATCCTTGATGGTCGGAGAGTGGGCAGGGATCCAGTCCCACTTCATGCATCATCTAGCCATCCAAAGTCTTATGTGTAGCCATTCCAATTCCGCTAATAGTAAATAAAAGTAATTCACTGGCACACACTTGAAGAGTTTTTAAAGTATTGAAATGTTTATTCAATACCCAATGTCACATATTTAGATTAGGAGGCCTAACCGGCTAGGGCACTCAGCGTTTGCTGTGCTATATGGAGATTATTGTTATATCCCTCCGGGGTATCTCTATATTATTGATATATTTAGATGCCTTTAGTTTCTATGGCCAATGGGAGGGTCATTGCTAATTACATATTGTAATTTTAATTGGTTTATTGCTTGCTCTTTAAGATTCCTCTGAAATGTATGCCTTGTATGGCCTTTTATATATGTGTATCCTTTCATGTGAAAAATTAAATGAAAACTTTGAAACAGAAAGTAGCAATCAATGTCAAAGCATTCTGAAGTTTTTGAAAATTTGCTTTCCAGGGAGAATCCCTCAGACACTTCAGTTGTATATGATGCTCAAAAATTCCCTTTGCCACCAACGATAACCTTAAACTGATGCTTTCATAGCTGTCATGGTATGCACAAACGAGTCAATAGCCATGCGATTACTTAAAAATATAGCTATCAACAAGTGACTTTTTAGTGAGGTTGCTATGGATATGCTGAGTTGCTCACCTGGGACTGCAATTACCTTGAGTTGGTGCAGATCTCACCACACACAACAATATCTAAAGTCACAGGGGATGGAAGAATTCACAGTCATCCTTTCTTCATTTGAACAAACCAAGCTTACTCCCTTGCAAGATAAATACCATCAAATATCAAAGTCCTTTTGAGGGTTTCTCTTGTTGGTTATGTGTTCAGCTAAAGCACTGAGATCTTGAGGAATGCTGAATTAAATTTTACTTGCTAAGGACATTACATGTATGAATATGGCATTGTGAAGAAAGCAGAAAGAAAAATAACTTCCTGTGCATCATAGATAAGCATGCATACAGAGGCTAACATTCCATCGCATCACCATCTACAGTTCAAAAGACATACCAGTACATTAGTATATGCTGTTGCATTTCCAACACCTCTGACCAAACTTGCCTAGTAGGTCTCGGGTTGTGGAAGCTTATGAGAATTTGAGTATATACTGTCCAGGATTCATTAAGAGTTCTGTTAAGGGTTCAAGACAGACATTGCCAGGTTTTTCTTCAAATTTTCCAGTCCCATTTCATTGCCATCAAGGTTCCTTGGTGTCAGCAAAGCTCTAGAATCTATGTACACATATCCAAATGGTGTCTCATAATCTTTTAACTTTCAAAGTATTTTATTAAATTTTTTAATATAGAATAAAACAATAAGATAGCACATGATGCACAAACAGTATAGCATACAATTGCATCTCAGAGTCTTCCACTTAGCATAGTCAGGTATTAAGAGGGGATCACTAGAAACCATACACACAATGCATAATAATTCTGTGAAGCAGAACATATCTATCCACCTACTCTTGCCCAATTATCCCCCATCAACAAACACAAAATCAAAACAGTCTGAGAGGAATATCAGGCATAGGGATCCACCTGTGTCTGAAGCAAACATTTGATATGGCCTCCTCCATATCTATATACATAGAAGACTTTTTGTCCAACATCAATGTACTAAACAGCTCACATGTGCGAGCCTAAAGAAGGAAGAAACAGACAAAAAGAAGAAAAGGAAAAAGATACTAAAAAAAGCAGAACATCTTAAGAGTCCGAAAAGAGTAGATCCATCCCCGCCCAAATAGCCCGACATCTACTTAAACATTAAACATAGAGCCCAGAAAAAAACAACAGAAACATTGTACAATGGAAGTTACCCGGTTTCCAGCACCCGTGTATATAACATCCAGGGGGTCCAGGTCAATTCAAAGCATTTTTCAGTATCTTGGAGGATGCAAGTTTCTAATGGACCTTAATCCATGACATTTTTTGTTTGACCAAGAGGAATAGAATTGTTGGCAATTTCCAAGCCCTAGCTATGGTTATTTTGGCTGCCAACAAAAAGAAAGTAATTAATTTATCCAAAGCTTTAGAATGTCCTGCAAACAGGCGATTCAGCAACACATTGGGGATCTTGCGGGATCCTCACCCCAGTGTCTCATACTCTTTTCAGTCAAAAAATACGAAGCTTTTTATCCTCTATTTTTCCTAGTGGGAGACTTGAGACTAGTCTTGGTTTTGAATGCTTTAAACAAATAGATCAGGATCCAGATATTGCATATGGAATTTCTGTATTCAATCACTTAAGCCATCACCAGGCTGTAGGATGTTGTGCCTGACAGATGTGTATTCACGTTCCTGTAGTTCTTTACTTCCTCAAATATCTTGCTTCCCATTCTATAGTTCCACTTTCAGTTTGTCTGCCCTTTGGTCTCACCACAGTCCAAGGTCATTTTCCAAATATTACATCCAGTCACTGCCTTCTTGAGTGAACAAGACTTCAAGTATTCCACTATTTGCAGTGACATCCTGCTGATAGTTCAGCATGCTCATATTCTGGCAGTCCACGGGAACATCTTAAGTTAGGTTTTGATCAAATTTAAAGGGAACCCCAACAGGGAAGACCAAGTGGACTTAGTGTTTTGTTTGAGGAAGGTTAAGCCTCTATCCTACTCATTGGCGTACCGTTGTGTCAAGTTGACAGGATCAATTCAAATAGTGAAATTAGACTTATTGGAGGCTAAGAATCTTCCAACAGGATTCTTCAGATAACAGAGAAAACATCAGGATGATTCCAAATATGAGATTCTTTGGTTGTGACTAAGGCTGGCAGGGCTAACTCAACTGTCATCATAAATGTCCCTATCCGGTGATAGTGTTAATAATGGATTCTTATGTGCGAATCACTTCAACAACCTCTTAGTCCAAGGTCAGTGACAGTCCATTGGGGGAAGAAAGTCTCCAGCATCTTGGAGTACAGAGAGCCTATCAGATCCAAGGAGCCTCTGTATTGGTTCAATGAACAACAGGATGATGTTTTTTCAATAGATTTAGTGTCTGATCATAAATGTAGGAACTGCTCACTGCTAATGTAGGTACCTTAAACCATGAATTCAGTGCTGAACTTCCCAGAATTTCCTGGCTGACACTATATGCCACAAAGAATGTTTTCCTATCCAGCAGTTTCCTGTGAATCAGCAGCAAGTGGGTTATCCAGATCTCATCCTGATGGTAATCCCTAAGAGCACAGAGTGCAGACACTCCTTGTAAGAGTGAACTTTCTAGTGGCAGGAGTAGTGGATATGTTAATGCTTATGCGTTTCCTTCAGTCCCAATGGTTTCAGGTGCCTAAATAGGACCCACAATTATCCAGGTAGGGTGATAGCAATCATTTGACTGTGGCTCATCTGTCCAGTTTTCCCTCTTGTAGACTCTGATGCTGGAATCTTCTAGTCCTCCTAAAAATTCAGACCTTCTACAGCAGTGCTACAGCCAAACACATCCCAAACTACCTTAAGTGGCTTGGAGGTTGGAAGTAAAGTCTGCCTTGCCTGGATTACTCATCTTTAGTCACTGAGTGTTTGATGAATGCTAGAACAGCTACTAAATGTCACATATTCTACAGTATGGAATAAAAAGTTCATAGACTTCACAAGCTCAAAAGGTTTTCTCTCTCTTCACCTTACCATGACAGATATATTGGACTTTCTTCAGGCAAACAATATGTATTTGGGTGTCAGTACCCTCTATCTGCATCCTCTGAGACACAATGGGCAGCTCCATAATTGATAAGCTAACTCTTAAGGGCTTGCGCAAGAATTCACTCTTCAGGAAAGTCGCTTCTTTTTCTTTAGAATTTACAAATAGTGCTGGATATGTTCTTCCTTCCCTGACTTTGTCTAGATCCCACTTAGGCTGGGTTCACACCTAGGCGTATCGAATATTCGTGTTTGTCGCGCGTTTTGCGACGCGCATTTTTACTGTAATTCGCGTTAAAAAACGTGCGACAAATGCGCGTTTCTGAGAGCTACTTGGCTGTATCCCAATGGAAACACACGACAAAAACGCCCCAAAGAAGCTCCTGTACTTCTTTGGGTGCAGGGCGTTTTGTAGCGCGTTCATACGGCCTGTAATACGCCCAGGTGTGAACCATACCCATAGGAAATAATGGGATTTCGGTGTTTGAGTGTTTTGCAGAGCGTTCGAACGCGGTACAAAACGCCCAGGTGTGAACCAGGCCTAACTCAGTATGGACAGTAACATGTAAAATAGTATTTCTTACAGCAATCCCCTCAGGGAGGAGGGTCTTGGATAGTCAAGCTTAGGCGGCAGACCACCCTCCCCTTGTTATGAGAGCAGATGTACTAATTGCAAGATTTCTCTTTACCTCCTGTTCTGTTTACAACTGTAAAAGCATTGGTCAACAGGCAAATAAGAGAAGCTGAATCTCCCCAGTGGGGACACAGTACGGCAGTAAAAACCTGACAGATATTCTAATCCGTCCCTCCTTTATACAAAACAAAAAAATGATACAAAACAAGATTTATTTTATATCCAAACTAGATGCATATTTAAACTCCAGAAATAGCACTGTGGTAGACTTGGATTTGCTATTCGCTCCAACATTTGCAAATGAGAAGTTTATTACATTTTAATACCTTTTGAATGTGTGTGTGGAAAACTTCCATCCAAAGTTCCTTAGACCACATATATGAGAAATTATTAAAACGCAGTAGTTGACTATTAGATAAAGAAGTTTGGGAACATTAATAACATTCCCTGGAATTCATAAAGAGTGTCTGTGACACTCTTTAGATTTCCATTGTGCATCCGCATGATGAGCGTAAAACAAAAACAAACATGTATTGCCTTCTTAAGTTAAAAAGATTTTTAGGCCATTTGTAAAATTAAATGCTAGTTTAAGCACTTTGTGTAACTGCTTCCATGAATCCAATACTTTTATAATAACTTTGTTTAATGTGACTTGGTAAGAAGTTAAAATGTAGCATAATTATTTTATAATTTGGGCTATTATGTATTTATTGGTGAGATAATCTTTCCAGTTATCCACTCCATGCAATACCTCAAAGTATATTTCCACTTTTGCAGCCAGATTGGGATAACACCTACTCTATATTGGTTACTTGTTCATAACCACATAGCATAACTTAAAAATAAAATAAAATTTGCTGCTTACTTTTTACTTGCTCTCCTCTAAAATCTCCAAAACTGGAGTTTTCTCCTGCTATGTAATGATAACGAGGGGGCTTATTTTGGATAGAATGTGGAAGTGTTGAAACCCATGTCAGGCTTTATTGCTGCCTGTGTCCTGGCTAGGGAGATTCATTCGGGGTTATTTACTAAATGCAAATTGCCTGTTCACTTAGCGCAGTTAATTCTCACTCCCATTAAGAAGACCTTTTAAAAACTGTCTGAGGGGACTTGAACTTACTGTTATATTAGGAAATCTTCCCAATCGAACACAGAAAATAAATTTGATGAGGAGGAGTTTAACCAATCCCAAAAACAAACAAAAAAGAATTTGGCTTTTTATATACCTTAAACAAGGTTTTACCTACATAATTGCAGCTTTGAATGAATACACCTTTTCCAACATTATGAGGCTTCTTTACCTTTTTGGATGTAAAATGTTTTAATTAAATCAAATATTAATGGTGTCTTAACACTGTAAACTTATGAAATATATGATACGTGTCAAATTTCTTTATAGGAAATCTCATGTGCAATCCAAAACAAGTTTTGCTGACTGTCTCTCTCTGAGTAGACTTACATTAAGTTGTTATACCAGAGAAACTTTATTACTTGGTTCACCAGAGAGAACATCTCTATTCCGAACATCCATCTCTGATGAAGTAATAAAGTCAGGAGTCAGGACGGGTTACATGGATAGAATTCTAAAAACAGAATATTGAAACAAAATCTGTTTTAAATCCAATATCATTTGAAATAAGGGGCAGTTATATAACCATCATTTTCCACAGCACTATAGAAAAGACATGAAGGTTTTAAGCAAGTAAAAAGCACAATAACACTAGTGGTATATTTAAACTTCTATGTAAATGTTAAAATGTTTAAATCAAAAGGTAAATGCATAATAATTTTAGATTTGTCAGCTTTGTTCAATAATTTATCTATTAACAAACATAACCACCCTCATACAGTTGATAAAGGTATTATGTTATGTAACACTGTTATATTAAACGCCCTTAAACTCAAATTTTGTACCGAACTCACAGTGGAGGTTCCCATACTGGATGTTAGAATTAGAGTATTGATTGACATTCCATTTCCAACTTATTTTAGAGGAACACTTTTAGTATTCCAGTGGTTACAATTTATTTTCTTCATTCAACTACCTAGCCAAAGGTTTAAATCTTACTAACCTCCACTTTCTTATATGCATTGGGGCTATTTGCAGGGCAATACAATACACTGAAGAAGCTATGAGGTTTCATAATGCACATGTTTCTACTCTAGAAATGAGCTTTGGAAACCTTTACTGTCCATTCTTTCTGCACTGCAGAGATAAATGACAATGTTTTCCTGTCATTATCCCCATGTTAATGTAAGAGGTTTCATATTTTAAAATGAAACATTATATGCAGTATCCAACACAGTATAAACTGGCATTAATCAAAATTTTTAAGGGAACTAACACCAACTACTATGGATTTGGGAGTCATTTAATAAAATATATTATTATTAGTATTATATATGCTTTCATATATTTTGTTTTATTTTAAAATAGTAATAAGACAAAAAAATAACACAATTATCATGTGCAGATACAATAGTGCATATCACTATGTGCAATCTTCAAAAGCAAATAAATCCACTTAATACTCCAGGTGCAATCTCACCACCAGCAGAACTGGAACTCACCACATTAGCATGACCACATGTTTAACCCTTTTGCTCCCAATGACATGTACCACATATCATGGCATTGAAAGTGTTAAAACAAGCTTACAACTGCAGTAGCAGATATATGCTTGTTTTAAAAAAATGATCTGCACTCTTAA
>NW_017306679.1:1039239-1058394 GCF_000935625.1 Nanorana parkeri
CACTAATAAAAACTACTTTCAGGATGGTGATCGGTGTTTAGAGACAAAAGATCACAAAACCCAATCTCTCCTCCATACAGTACTTCCCCATTTGTGGGTGTCAAATGACAGCCACTAATGGCTGGTGTTTGGGCTGATCTGGGATTTTCTGTTCTTGATCAGCTCAGGGAAGACCCGTGTTGTCTCCAGAAAGAGCACCTGTCAGTGCACAATACTATCACATGGGTGCATATCAGGGGGCTAATCACAATACTATCACATGGGGGCGTATCAGGGGGCTAATCATAAGTAAAAAATGCATTAAAATGTAAGAAAATAAAAAAGCAAAAAAAATTGAAAGAGCTGCCACTCATGCCTTTTCAAACATATGTAAAAATATGCACACCTAGGACGCACATGTGTATGCAAGCCTCAATTGGGTAACACATATTGGATATTGCCGTACATGCAGAATGAGAGGAATTGTTTTTTAGGCCCATTATTTGTGGTTAACTCTAAAATGATGAGCTATGATGAGCTATTATGTTTGTATACACTAAAATTAATTTTAAGGTCTTTTTACTGAAAACATAGGTTTGATATGCAGTTGCGGAAAAATTGTATGACAAACATTTGTAATCATCATATTTTTATTCTACGTGTTCTCTGCTTTTATAATGTTTGGGGGGTTAAATAATTGCCAGGCCTAAAATGCGCATTATAATGTGTAAAAAAAATGCATAAAATGATTTGACAGCAAAAGGGTTTAGGGTTAGTTAAAATACAATTCATAATCTCCTTTCCATGAATTCAATCTCTTTTCCCTCTATGGTCTTGAACTAAGTAAAGATGGATAGCCCAATGTTGCTGACAGTGGGCAGAGCCTGATGGGGATGCCAACTAGTCCCCCTTCAGGTCCCTCTTCTAGTGATTGACAACAGGCAGTGGGTGGATTCTGTAGCCAATAGCAGGCTGTCTATTGGCTATGTAATCAGCCTATTGCCTGCTGTCAATCACCAGGGGAGCGGACCTGATGGAGAACTATACAAACACAAAAATTACCCAGCACACTTACCAGCTAGCCTGCAAAAAAACGTATACTGTCTCACAACTTGTGTTAAAAGCAGAGGTTTTATTTGCACAACGTTTGCAAAATGTGGAAGCCACACTGCCCTGTCAAGGCTCTTGTGTGTAGTGTGGACCTACCTATAATCTATAAAAGCCTCCACTTTAAAGTATATGTAGCAAAGGATAAATTGAGTGCAGGTATGCCAAGAGGTAGCCCATCACTCCTTAAAGCCACTGGGGCACACCAGTCAGTCATGTCAGCGCTTGTGCCAAAATTATGTACCTGTTTCCAATAGGTACATGCATCTAGAGCAAGCACCAACATTTATTGTTAATATGCACCATAGAATTCTAGAGTGTCTTTTTCAGTGAGTTTAGAGCTGAGTCATAACAGTAAATCACAGCCTAGGTGCAGTACTACAGAACTACATATGTTTATACTGTGTAGCATTTCCGCTGTTGACCGCTGGTTACAGAATATTTTGGGCTATCTGCATACTGTATAAAAAGGAGTAATAAAGCCCTTTGGAAGGAGAAATAAATTGCTATTTACTGATCTCCTTTAGAATGAAGCAATTAAAACAAATGTTTATGTGCAAGGGAAATCTGAAAATGAACAAGTTCAGCAGTTAACACATTTATACCACAAAACAAACAAATTAATAATTGTATAGAGCCTAAATTACAGGGCTAGCAAACTATGCCATAGTCACTCTGTTTTGCTGATTCATTTACATTTTTATTCATGCGCTTACAATATAGATCTGTGCATGAGTTGACAAATGCGTGTTCTAGTTTTGCACGCTAGAAATATCTAGCATTCCCCTTAATGAATTTTATTCATCTTGCATTGATTGCATTGGATGGGATAAAATATGGCTGCTTCCCAAGCATGTATTCAAATTCTGTTATTGTGTGGGATGAAGGAAGAGAGCTATTAACAGCAATTAAACTTTAAATAATGGCTGGGATTAAAATGTATAATGGAACTATGTGAAATGTGCCAATTAAAGAAGAACAACATACAAAACCAATCAATGTACAAAGCCATGGTTCTGCCAAAAATAGGTATATCATAGCTGTGCTGCTGCTGAAAGCAATGCTTTATCTTCTGACATAGATTACTTTGAAGTGAAAGCAAATTATAGAAGGATGTCTCGGTTTTGAGCTTTGAGTCAACACACCAGGAGCTGTAACAGGCAGATATTTCTGCCACTTACACTTCCAAACAATATGTGCCATTATGTATATGATGCATGTTTTATTTATAACTGCAAGAGTAATATCCTTATGTTTGTAAGTAGAAATGAGCAAGCTTTATCAAATATGCTCTGCCAGCAATCCACACAATCTGTCCCCCTTCCCCAATTCTAGCCGGAATTGCTGTATGATTATTTACATGGATCGCAATTTTGTTTTTAATTGCAGGATATTTATGGTCACAGTTACTGTAGGTTATTTGAATAAAAGATTTGAAAATACCCTACAGTGTATACCCATTTTCTGACTTCATCACACATCAAAGAGGTATTTGGAAGGAAATAATAAAGAATGGTTTGTTAAAGGGATGAATAGATCATTTTTCCAAAATGACTTCTTTGTGATCATCAACTTGGGACATTGGGTATGCAAGAAGCTTTCAGTAATAAAAACAATACCCTTTTGTCTTCCTGCTTGGCAGATCAACCTTTGGCTATATTTACAGCTGCTAGTCTTTTGCTATATGACTACCGATTGTAACCATGTGATCAGTTCACCACATATCCAAAGCCATAGCAAACACTGACTGCAGACAGTCCTAGGCAATCCTCCTTCCCACATGCAGCACAATCTAAAACACTGATAGGTAGCACTTCTATATAAATCCATGGTACATGTTTATTCCTAGAAAGTATAGGGTAAAAACCATACGATGTGTTTTGGCTAGTTCTGACCTTAGTCAGAGCTAAGTATGGATAGATCTCTGCACCCTTACATTTCCACCCACCATAAAGGCAGGCAAAACAGGGTACATGAATACCTACCAAAATGGATAGTCATAGAGACCCAGAACAGCACAAATTACTAAGATCATAAAACATCAAACAAGTGCTTACCACGTATATGATGTTGACATTAGCTAATACATGTAGAGATAAAAGTCTATTAAAAAAGTGACCCAATAATAAAAAAGAAAGGGAAAGGAGAACATTATATATGGAGCTCAACACCCCACCTGTGTTTCAGACCTAGGGTGTTTTCATCTGGAGCCTAAAAATCCCAACGGCCTCTGCCCAAAGTAGGAGGCAACATAAATCCCCCCACGTACAAAGCCATCCACATGCTTTATTGCATGGAAAAAGAAGGAATCTGTATTGCCTTTATGTACGTTCCTAAAATGTTTGGCATCACTAAACTGTGTGGACACACTGGGACATTGGCCTGCACAATAATGCTCACCAACCCAAACCATAGTCTCTACCAGTTTCACACATCTGTTTTCTTCAAATTTTGTCTATTTCACTTGGCAAAAATGCTCTGTTACTGATTGGGAGGGGGCCATTAGTAAACAGCCATTTTCAAGTCGTGCTGTCCTGTCACAGAGTCCTAATTGAATTGAAGTCTGAATTTTGATGATATTATTGTTGAGATTGTTGGTTTAAGCCACTGCAGTGTAGCTTTAGCTGTGCGTCTGGGGTCATTGTCCTCCTAGGTGAACCCCCTTACAATTCTAAGGTCTTTTGCCGACTAAAACAGGTTTTATTTTGTCATAAATCCTAATTCGTTTCTCAATTCCCGCCATTGAAAATCACAATATAAAGGATATCACCACCATGCTCCACTTTATTGATGGTGTTCATGGGCTGACAAACCAGATAAACTTTTTCTATTTTTGCCATACTTCAGATGGAATTAAATGTGTTTGGTTTTTTTAACGTTGGCTTCCTTCTCCTCTCACTTTTTATACAGCAACACAGTAATTGTCTGAACAATGGATTCTCACATCCCAGATTGACAAAGATATTATGGACACTCAGTTAGAGCACCTTTCTCTGGAGCACCTTCAGACTTACCATTGGCATGTAGCATGCTTTTTGATGCCCTCTTTAGTCACTTAGCTTTCTCGAATGGCCTTGAAAGCTTCCTAGTCTGAATGATGGTGTTTGTTTAGATGTGTTCTTTTACAAAATACATTTTAATTATTCTGAGTGTGAAAATTGAATGGCTCCCAGGTGCACTCTTTTCAACTAATTTTGTGACTTCTGAAGGTATTGTACTCTAGAGCTTATTTAGAGTTTTTTAAATTATGGGCTATTTTGGGTATATAATTCACAAAAAATATCCCACTTTGATACTGGGTTGTAGTACTGCAAAGTATGGAAAAGTCTACATGACTTGTAGATGATTGTGGGTGGTGTTTATGGTGCTCTCATTTGAAAATAAAGATTTAAGTGTTGTAATGCTTAACTACCTTCCGTCCATGGCTGTTTGTGAACGGCCGGACGGACGTCTGCTAGGAGCGGGAGGGCGTCTTGAGACATCCTGCCCCTCCCCCTTCTCGTGTGCGGCACTCAGCGCGCACGCGAGAGGGAAAACTGTAAGCATGTAAACAGCCTCTAGAGGCATCTCTAGAGATGCCCGATCACTTGCAGGAGCTGCGGGTGTGCGCCGCCCCCCCTCCCCCCCGATGTATCAGCCCACGTTCTCAATAAAAGAAATTAAAGGCTATTTCTACCTTTTTGCACAAAAAATAATAAATGCACACACATTGTTAATTTGCAATGGAGCCTGCAAAGCATTGCAGCCGCGATTAGTATATCATGAGTGTAGTGCCCAGGCTCCTACAACCTGTTCCTCCAGCCCCAGTCTGAGGTATGGACATTTGGTTACAGGGCTGCAGGAAGTTATCAATTGACTACTAGTGTGGTGACATCACTGCACTTGTAGTCGATTGAGGTCTACAAGTCAAAGATGGGACTTGGTAGTATTTACTTTCACAGATCCCATAAATGGATCTGTGAATGAATGATGCAGCTGGGCGGCAGAGCCATGTACAACCTTGCCAAAATCAATAATAGTTAGAAGAACTCCACATAGGGGTGGGCGGGGGAGGGGGAGAATTTTGCAGATTGACCATGTTTTAAGTTACACCCTACATGAAAGGTGGAATTAAAGATTAAAATGTGGTATCTTGTAAGCAAGTAAATATCGCAGATTCTGCTTAGTTTAAGCTGGCAGGCTGCAACCCTCCTGCTACTCATTGAATTCCTCTGAACTCCTCTTATGTTTTTGGAACAGTTTATGCTAAGTTTTCCTATCAGTTAGCAATTTGAACAAAATCTCTGTGAGATTAATCTTGCCTATTGCTGCAGTTGCCAAAGAAGTAACACTAAAACATTCTAAATATCTTTACTTAAGAAAAATAAAAGCATTCACAAAAAAAAACTACAGTAAACTCTTTCTATATCAGACACTCAGCATATAATTACCTGTTACATCATTCAAAGTAATTGTATTATATCTGTGTGATGTGGTATAATAATGAAACTGTACAAAAGGACAAAGATATCTAACAGTCCATTATCCAGGAATGAGATCTTCCTCTGACTCCTAAAAAAGACCCCATATTTATAATGGATTCTTCTCAAGCACCACCCACAAAACAACCACGATAGGCTGTCACAATATTGCAGTTTGGCGTTCTCCTGTTGGACAAAATGAAATTGCTGAACTAAGTGTAATGGTTGGTTTGTTGTGCAAAATGTATACAAGCAAAAACATTTTTCTGCTAGGCTGCATTCCCAGCTATATCAGGTAATCCAAAAATAACTTTTTTTGCGACACGTGATGTGCAGTTTCTTCAATCACGATTGCACAGGCTGAATCGCGCAGTCTGCCTGGTCGCGACTGGGGTGCCATTAGAAAATAATGGCACTGACAGCATGTTTAGCAGTGGTGTGTGATTATGTGACCGCGTGGCCATCCATGCAGTTTCGTGCACGATTGCCACGCGGTCATGGATTGCCCAAGGGTAAACCTGGATTTATACAGAGGTCTAAGTTTGTTTTGATTAGAAGAGTATCATGTTGATTTGAACACTATATATAATACACTTATTGTATGCATTTAGTGCAAGCTGCTGGATAGGTGGTGAGCACAAAGCTTTTAATTTATACATTTTGCCTTTTTCTGTTAGTTCTCCTTTAAATACTTTACTGAATGCTGGGGGTCATAACAATGTGAGAATTGTCCAGTTTTTTTTACACTTTTCCATAACTTACCATCAAGAATGAGGCCCATAGGCTCATGCAAATGTTTGCATAACACAAACGTACTACAGACGATGATTTTGCTGGCATCTTAAAGCTGACACAAAAGCTCTAATTTAAATGTACTGCTCAAAAGCCACAAATTATATAAATCCACTTTGTTACACCAAATGTCTTTGCTAACTGAGCTATTAACATGTTGTAGGGACATCACCACTATGTTGCACATAGCCTATGCACAGAGCAGAGCCATAGGAGGAACCCAGCAGGCTCCAACCACTACAGGCTGTCTGCAGAAAGCTACAGGAGAGGGTGGATACAAGGTCAATCACCCTGCACAAGGAGAAAATTGCTGCAGTCACCAGTCTTGGATACAGGAAGCTCTTGCACAAAGGCAAAGTATCACACTGGGTTACTGTATAGATCTGGAATAAATACAAAAACATATCAAGATTTAAATAAGAATAAGAATACACATGACTTTTGTATTTAGACAATGTTTGGTTATCCAGGAGTTTAGCTTGAAAAGCTACAATTATCTAAAAGTGGGAATTTAATGTTGAGTATACAACACTGTTAAAGTAACTGGATACAGCAGGTTCCTTACCTACCTAAAATGTGTCAGAGCCTGCATGCCTTGCTGCAGTTAGTGAGCTTTGTTGCCAAAATTCAGCCAAATGCCTCATTATTGTAGTTTGTATTATAACACTACGATTCCAGGCTTGACAAAGAGGCTGCGCCTCGAAACGCGTAGCAGACAGTTGCAGAGATCTCTTCACTCATAGTGCTCCTAGTTTCCCCCTAGTTTCCCCGTATACCATCACATAGTGACAGCTATCACTACTTTTGCGGACTCACAGCACTGAATGACCGTTCTGCCTTCAGAGCCGTCCGACACCCATACTTACCCTGTTTTTTATGCCGCCACGGCTCAGCCTTGCAAGCTGAGTCCATGCAGACGATGGAAACTGCTCTCACTGACAGCTAAGGTCTTTCAAGCCACTAGCTCATTACTACACCACCTGGTCCAGCCAAGCTACGTATTAATACGGACATTAGACGAGTTTTACCTGAGGCAGGCTGACATCCTAAACGTGAGTCACTATCACCCTCACAGTAGTAGCGCTCTTTACATGTTTTGTTTTTTTATGTATTATAATTAAACTCCCCTTTTTGTATTCATTATGTTTCCTGTAGCAAGTAAAGGTTTTCCCAGATGTATTCTGGGACGGCACTCAGTAACCCATATAAACCACCACTTTTCTATACTCTGCAAAGGTTAGTGTAGGACCCCCCAGACATCAGGACCCTTGGCATTGGTGCCTACCTGCCTGTCTTTTTAAAGCAACTTTGTCACCCCTTGTACTAAATAAAAGCAAAGAAGCTAGTAAATAAAGCAAGAGAACATAGTAAATACATGCAAAGAAGTTGGTAAATATTTACATTCCCACTGCCCATGCCACTGAACACCACTCTGCAGACTGCAGACAAATTGCAAATACATGCAAAGAAATTAGTAGAAACATACATCCCCGTTGTTTGTGCCACTGAACACCATTCTATTACCGACAAAGTGTTGATCTCCTGTGTCTGACACTGTCAATACAGGAAACAGCAGTGACATTGAGGTCAGTGGGAGGAGCCACCAGGCACAGCCTGATAAACAGCACATAGCCTTCTTATCTGGAGAAATGGCTTGCTACAAATACTCATACTTTTTAAATTCTCAAAACATCAACAATATTCGCAATAAATATTAACACTTAATATCAATAGCCTGAGTAGAAAAACCTTACCCGTGCAAGAAGCTGCAGAGTGGGACCCTTCCTATCTGTAGATAAGCTGTACTCTCTCTACAGAGGTCCAAAAAGCCCCATACTAAGATAGACCGATAGCTCACCAATCAAGAAAGAACATGTTCACCACAATTACCCACCCCATTTGAAGTTACTCCTCTAGAAATTTTCCTCTCACACATAGACAATTTACTTCATTTATGGATGGTTGCAGTGGGGGACTTCTGGACGAAGACCTCCCTATATAACGAGATGGGAAAGATAACTGGGATGCCCTTTCTCAGACGTTGATTGGAGAGACTGTCACATACAGTATGTATACAAATATTTTCTATGTCTTCCTACTTAACGCTAAAAACGTACTGTATATCACTATGGTATAAAACTCCTTTAGAACTCAACTGCATTTATCGTTCATCATCTGACCATTACTGGAGATGTTCTGAAGCAAATAGCAAGTATCTTTGCATATAGTCGAATTGCCCTAGAATCACCATATTCTGGACAAAGGTTTTTACTTCATACCAAAATATGTGCATCTCCGATGTCCAGCTCTCCCCTTAGGTCGCCCTCTTGTCTAGGATAACAGTGTCTCTATCTAAAATTATGAGAAGCATTCTGCTTCATTGCCTTCTGGCAGGCAGAGTGGCAATCTATAGACATTGGAAATCACCTCATATATCTGCCCTAGCGGAATGGGTGCAAATCCTTAATAAAGATCTGTGTGATGGAGACCCTGATGCCATTTGACCTGAATAGGTACACTTAAACCCCTGAGATGTGGTACTGCTGGTTGGCCCACAAAAACTCATCTACCGAGTAGCTACCCTGAAAGTAAGACCTAGCGCTATCTTCAGGGATAAGACCTACCACCGAACTAGGTCTTATTTTCGGGGTAGGTCTTATATTACAGAAATCCCTGAAAATAGCGCTAGGTCTTACTTTCGGGGTAGGTCTTACTTTCGGGGGAAACACAATATGTTTAAAAGTTTAGCCCTGCAATTATCTGAAACACATTTTTACCACTGGAAGATTTTAAACATTATAGTTCTATTCCCAACAGCCTCTCCCAGGCATATGCCGATCAGACTTAATTTGATCGTCTGTTTTTGATATCACACCGAATACCACATTTGTATATTTTATATAAAGATATTGCCTCAATGAGTACTTATTACAATCTCCCCCTTGTTCCCCCTACCTACCCACCCCTCCCTCTCTTGTTACTTATGTTCTTTTACTGTTTTATTCTGTAACTTTTTTGTGTTTTATTACAAGTTTATTTCCTAGGTAATTTGTCCTGTATACTACAGACACAATACCTATATATTACCCACCCATATACTACCCATACAATACCCACTCAATTCTCATATATATTTCATGTGGACTGTTGGTTGTCAGAATGTATACTTTCACATGCAACACATGGACAAACATGTGTTACTCTGAGTTAAATGTATTATTTTCCTCACCATACCTTTATATTTGCAATCTGTTTTTTTGTGATTTAATGAATCACCTTTGTAACCAAGGCAAAACTTTAATAAAAAAGAGAGTAAATGAAAAATATAATGAACAGCAGCAAGTTTAGAACTTAAGTGGCTTTAAAAATGTAGCTTTCCCACTACACTGCCTAGTACACTTCTAATCCCTGTAATGCTTTGTAGCATTTGATTTTAAGGTATATCTAAAGCCAAAACGTGGTTTTAGTTTGAATAGAGTGTAGAAGTGTTAAAAAAACCTGTCCAGTTTTTATGTTGCCTGTGTAACCACTGTGGAGATTGACTTATTGCCACTATTATGTCAAAAAGTGTTCAAACATCCAACATTTTACAGTTATCTCTGGAACAGGAATAAAGAGGAAATCACCCAAAAAGGATACATGTTCCTGTGACAGATGTCTAAGAGGGGACTCCCTCTCGCTTCCTGTTGTGCCTCCTATACAGGAAGTTACATTTCCCAAAGTGGGACACAGTAAAAACAGTTTGGGCTTTAGATATACTTTAAGCATTTACAGATGTAAATTTCCAAAAGTTCATCTTCAACAATGTTCTATGTATTCATAGTAAATTCATAGTCAGTGATAAAAAAAGAAAAACATATTGAAAAGGCTACTAATAATAATATAATCCATTTTAAGAAATAAGAAAGTATGGATTGTCTCAGAAGCTGTTTCTTAGCGAGCTCATTATACACTAGTAACAGTGAGAAGAAATCCATCATGTCAATATTGCAGCAAGCCTAAACCTGTGTTTTGAAGTTTGAAGATAGGGTCTTTTTTAGAATCCAACTTGATTCCCTCTGAGTCTGTGTTTTATGTTCTTTGATCTGCACCGTTATAAGAACATAATTTGGCACATGCTCAGTAAGCTGTGTCTATTCCCAAAACAGCTTCCGATACATTGCATGATACCATAGGCATTCATCACTTAACTACCTCCGGGCTGGCCGTAGTAAAAAAACGGCCGGCCGGGAGCTCTCTAGATCTGAGCGGGCGTCTTTAGACGTCCGCTCAGACACGCCCCCTCGCACGCGCCGCTCAGCGTGCGCGAGCGGGTAATGGCTGATATTTAAAAACAGGCAGCGATGCCTGTTACCATACAAGCGATCCGCTGGCTGTAGAGCCGGTGGATCGCTTATATGGGGTGCCGATCGCCCCTCCGTTTTCCCCCCGCCGTTGTCCCGCTGATCCCGGGCTCCGCTGTGCCCGGTGCGAGCCTGGGATCAGCATGTCGCCTGTGTCACAGGGGATCAGAGGGAGATCGTTACACGAGCTCCCTCCGGTCCCCTCTCCTCTGCAAGAATGCGGAAGTGTTGTATAATACATCACTTCCGCATTCTTGTGTCACTCTCCAGCTTCAGAAGCTGGAAAGAAGCTGATGGAGCAGATCTGTGCTTCATCAGCTTCTTTTGTGGGGTCCTAGGTGACATTAGGGGTCTTAGAGACCCCTGATGTCTCCATAAAGATGACCTTTCACATATTTTGCTATCACATAGGGGGGTTTTATTAGCCCCCAGAAGTGATAGCAATAAAGTTTAGTGAAAAAAAAGGAAAAAAAAAATGTAAGTTCCCCCCCAAAATTTAAAGTTACATATAAAAAAGAATAAAAAAACAAAAAAATGTAAAGTCCCCACCCATACATACACGCATGCAAACATGCGTCGGGGGCGCATACATGCAAAAAAGACGATTGCGCCCATTACGCCGCACATGTTACATATCGCCGCGAAAGTCGGAGTGAGAGTAATAATTCTAGGGCCATCAATCACTGATAACACTAAACTGATGAGCGGTAAAAGCTTTTAAAGTGTCGCCTATGGCCAATTTTGGGTATGGTAGTTTTCTGCGATTTCGCAGGTGCGTGCAATTTTAAAGCTTGACATGTTTAGTGTCTATTTACCCGACGTGACCCGATCTTTTATATTTTACCAAAAAACTGGGTAATAATAAATGTTTCCTAACATAATGTTAAAAAAAACTTTTTTTTTCCCAAATTTTCTGTAATTTTTCCTAATTATAGTAAAAAATAAAAACCCCAGTGGTGATTAAATACCACCGAAATAAAGCTCTATCTGTCCCCAAAAAATGGTATAAAATTCATTTCAGTACAGCGTTGCATGACGGAATAAACGTCAGTCAAAGTACCGCAGCGCTGAATACTGAAAAATGGCCTGGCCAGGAAGGGGGTCTAAACACCTGGTCTTGAAGTGGTTAAAAGGAAATAAAATGTAAAAGGTTTTTCTTAGCTTGATAAGCTAATCACCTCACCTTGCTCATTATTTTATGTCCTCTTTACATAGTGTGAGTGTGTTAGCTCGGTAGCGGGAAAGGCGTGGCTCCCTGGATGAGTTCACCACACAGTAAACAAGCAGAGCAAGCAATGATTTTTCAGGTGAAAACACATGCCCATGGTTACCAAAAAGAATGTCAAGTTTCAATTAGTCTGACCAAACAACAGTTTTCAACTTTACAACAGACCATTTTAAATGAGCGTTGGCCCAGAGAAGACGGTGGCATTTCTGGATCATGCTCAGATATGGCTTCTTCTTTGCATGATAGAGTTTTAACTTGCATTTTTGGATGGCATAGCAAACTGTGTTCACAGACAGTGATTTTTTAAAGTATTCCTGAGCCCATGCAGTGATGTGCATCACAGAATTATAACTGGTTTTAATGCAGTGCCAAAAAATCACAGGCATTCAATATTGTGTTTTGGCCTTTTCCCTTGCGCACAGAGATTTATTCAGATTCTCAAAATCTTTTGATGATATTATGTACTGTAGCTAATGATATATTTAAAGTCTTTGCAATTTTATGTTGAGGAACATCATTCTAAAATTTTTCGACAATTTTTATACACATATTTTAACAGATTGGTGAACCTCGGCCCATCTTTACTTCTGAGACACTCTGACTCTCTAAGATGCTCTTTTTGTACTCCATTCATGTTACTGACCTATAGCCAATTAACCTAATTAGTTGCAAAATGTTCTTCCAGCTTTTCCTTGTTAGTACCACTTACTTTCACAGCTTTTTGTTGCCCTATCCCAAGTTTTTTGAGACGTATTGCTGCCATCAATTTCAAAATTACCTTATTTTTTTCTTAAAATGGTAAATTTTCTGAGTTTAAACATTTTATGTTTTCTAATTTCTATTGTGAATTGAGTACAAAAAAGGTTTTGAGCCACCATAAGGAACGGGACACCACACCCCTAAATATACAATTGTAACAAAAAACTGTGGAAAATGGGGCTTTTAAGGTGTCACTCTAGGTATGAAAAACACATTATATTACAAATACTTCTTTATTAAATTTTTTTGTTAATTTACATATAAATAAAAAAGCATATGCATAATCCTAACAATACTGTAGCAACAAGAACTTCCTCAGTACAGTATTGTCTACAATGACTTTAGGCATAAAGCCTCCCTAGACCCCCCGACCACACTAAGACCCTAAATAAGGTTATGTATTTTTGTTTGTTTGTTAGTGTTTATTATTATGTGGTGTACATGTTTGAATGTAAATTTCTAAAGATAGCCATATGCATTTATACCCCCAGATAATTAAACATTACAGGCAGCCTGATGTCATGGCTTGCTCCACCCATTTGACAATCTCAGCTGTCATATATCACATGGCATTTGGGAACTCCCGAATGCCATTCGGGTCTGTGAGCAGAGGTGTCGTGGTACTTTTCATATGCAACGAACGAACAAAACCCCTGCGACAATTCCTACAGACTACCGCTAACTAATTTCGGAATCGGAAATTCAGATTTGTTTGCATTCGTCTGAATTTCGATTCGGAACTAAACAAATCGCACATGTCTAATTTATAATATAATGTGTTTTTCATGCCTAGAGTGACACCTTAAAAGCCCCAGTTTTTTTGTTTTTATATAGATTGTACACAGCGTCCCAACTTTTTTTGGTTGGAGTTGTATATAACAATCATCCTTGAGTCATTGATGTCTGCAGGCCGTTACTCAGCACTACAGCTCAGGTCTCAGCAATGAATAAATGGACGTCTGAACATCCAGATGGCACTTTATCAATAGGTAAAGTAGGGTATACATGGTTAGAATTTCATAGGTATAAATTAATATTCAGAGCGTTCGTATGACTTCCTAATTGTTGATGGCGTCAAATCGATGACCCCAATCAATTTTGACTGCAGCGACGAAAAGAGTCGCAGGAGCAAGTTGGAACTTTTTTCTCAATTCTACAAAATTTTAAGAGTGAATGAGGTTTTCTATCGGGAAATTCCATTCATTCAAAAATCGAATGTTAAATCAAACTTTTGAACAACAATCGCCAAGTGTCTGATGGCATTATAAAATATTCCTACAAGATTTTTTGTACGACCACTTTAGTCTGCTTGTTCATGCCCTGGAAAGAAGTCTATCTGTTTCTGTAATAGACTCACCCGGCCACAGTCCAGCGATGCAATGCGGGGCCGCACATGGCCAGTGCGTCTGCTAGCCCCCCCCTTCGCGCACGGCGGACGAAACCGTCCACGGTCCCCCCCTATACTGCGGGGCCGCGCACGTCTGGGGCGTCAGCTGGCTCCTCCCATCCGCGCACGGCAAGGGGAGATTTAAGGGAGAAATAATGGATGTTCGCCGTCCGACCGTTGTGAGCGGTGCACGCCGAACATCGCTTAGGAGAGACCCACAGAAGCTGTCAGCATATTGAAGTCTGCTGAACGGACTCCTCAACCGCAAGTAGCCTGAGGGCATTTGTACACAACCCACTCAGATTGAGCTGTGAAATTACCAGCCTGTTACATTGCTCTAGTGTGATAACCCTGCTAAATGGCTTACAATTGAACTGTGAAGCATATCATCCTATTCCTTGCACTAGTGTGCCGTGAGATATTTTCTGGTGTGCCGTCAATAAATCGTTAATTTCTTTGATCGATCAAAATTATTTTGAGTGATAACCCTGCTCAATGACTTACAATTGAACTGTGAAGGATATCATCCTATTCCTTGCACTAGTGTTATAACCCTGCTCAATGACTTACAATTGAACTGTGAAGCATATCATCCTATTCCTTGCACTAGTGAGATAACCTCTGCTAAATGACTTACAATGGAACTGTGAAGCATCTTGTACTATTCCTTGCACTAGGGTAATAACCTCTGCTAAATGACTTACAATTGAACTGTGAAACATATCAGCCTATTGCTTTGCAATATTGTGACAACCTCTGCTAAAGTGACTTCCTATTACTTGCACTGGTTGTCATACTACTTATTGCCACTATAGTTAGCCAACTTGACGGGATATGATGTAATTGATTCCAAACCTCCATTATACAGTACATGGAGCGTGAAGTTCAGGAATCCCATACTGAGCCCCGTCATTCCACCACTGACTCCGCAGTTGAGTATCCAATTGCAACACCAGAGAGTATTAAAGTTTCTGACTTTCGTTAATGCTTTAGATCATTCCTGTAAATTGTTTAAACTAATTTTGTATTCAACTTGTCTGTGCTTATCCTGATCATCAACCTGATACCTATGCTATTGTTAGTCATTGTCTACCTGTCTAGAACCTGGACTCCGTAAATAATGTTTTGTTTGCACCTAATGTGACTATCAGCCTGCTGACCCTGGTAATGTCTGCTGCAGGCTCTGACTATCTGTCTGAGGACTTAAATCTCTCTAGCAGATGACCTGCCTGTTGGTTGACTGTTGCCCCAGGTAACACAGTGGGTGTAACAAACTCTGTGACACTTTAGTTCACATTTAGAACAGAGGTCATTAAATCCCTGAGATGATTATACAGATAATAAAGAAATGTAAAATATAGGGATGCACCAATACCAGTTTGATGGAATCTGTGTAATCCGCGCTTATGGATAAATTATAAATCTTTAAAACTAATAATATGTTCTTTATATGTTTTTTCATATATCTGATGCACCACTGTTTAGCAATTTATTTGATTTAATTTATGCATATTGGCACAAGTTGAGATTTATGTTCACTATTTCGATGTTTATATTTTTGCCAACACTGATTTAATTCACTTATTGGTGACCCCGAGCGCTGCACATCTAGCTACACACCAATACCAGTTTGTCGGTATTGAGTATAAGTACTGATATTTTTTTATGGTACTCACCGATACCGAATACCGATACCGGAAGTCCTATTAAGGAAGCCGGGCGGCATGTAATGACTCGCCGCCCGGCTTCTTTCATGGGACTTATATCGGTATTCTTGTAATGACGCACCGTCCTGCTTCCTGACTAAAGGCACCAAGTGATGAGAGAGCATGGAGCTGGCTTGCCGACCAATCAGGAAGCCGGGGGGGGGGCAGATAATGACTCGCTGTCCAGCTTTCTGATGGAATGACTCAACGCCTGGCTTCCTGATACCGGAAGTTATCCTCAGCATTACCATTACATATCTACCAGTTGGTGGTTGTTACAAATTTTTCCCACTATTAACTTGTTCAGGGATTTAATTCTTTCCTGGTGAATCGACAGACACTCTATGACCCTGTCGGCACCACCTGGTTTGACAAAAGTTGATTTTACAAGGAGCTGGGTAGAAAATTCTAGGATGGACAGTGACTGGATCCAATCAGGTGCAGTCGCTGTTTGGATATTCAGCAGCTGCGGGGCTCACAAGCTGCCGAATACAAAATAATGAAATACATATATTTTGGGCATACCTTGTCAAAACAAATAGTGTTCTTTCATTCTTTGGACTCCAGTATCAGTGCAGAAAATCTAAACCACACATTTCCTTACATAGTACCATTGTGAGGAACAGTAGAAAATGTTTTTGCATAATCGAAATATATTACATTAACATGATGTACAACATCCAGATTTGAACTAACCTTAGAAAAGCTGATCATTCTAGTTAGAAGTGACCCGATGACCGCAATGCTGAACGCAGTGTATGGGTGCGCACACCGGCCCGTTCGGCATTTGTCTCCCGAGCACCGTTCAAACCAGCCGAAAATCGTACGATTTTCGGCTGGTTTTCTAGCGTGCTCCTTAGACAAAAGACGTGCGACCGTACAGTAGAAACGGTCGCACTTCTTCGTTCACACTGCTCAATTCTCGTACGATCGCAGGATTTCCCGCGAGTCTCGCACGAGAATCGAGCAGTGTATGGGCACCTTAAGAGTGATAATCACTGGGGCAGGTTAACTCCTTATGCACACACATGAAGTCCATCTGGTCTTTGGTTCAGTACAAAGTTCAGGTCACTTGCAGAGTAAGATTTGGCAGAGTTACTGGTCTTCAGTATCCTTAATAGTTTCAATGTCAAATTAGAACTACCAAAAAAACTTTTTTCTTTACCCTGGAGAGAGTGTTCCAGATATAATTTCCACCAAATGAAAGGGTCTTAGGGGTGTGTTGACGTTGTCATGGATTCATTTATTTTGATTTATTAAATACTAAATGTGATATAGATCTTGTTAGCCTTCTATTAGCCCATGTTTGGTGTCTAACTGATTGGTATCTTCTTATACATTTGTTTATTCACTTTTTGTCCTCCCGTATTCACTAAGCGTGGATATGGTAGCACAGCTTTGCACTGAAAGTTTGTTCATTAATCACCTGGATGTTTGGAGTTTGGAACAAAGGGAGACACCTATGATAATTGGATCACTTCACAGTGTTATTATATGTTTTCACACGGGACTCTTAATTTAATATTTCGTTTACGGACACTTTTTTGTATTTGTTGTAGTATGGTGTATGGTATATATACTGTGTATATATACCGTATATACTCGAGTATAAGCCGAGATTTTCAGCCCATTTTTTTGGGTGAAAAGTGCCCCCCTCATAATGGCCTAAGGTCCCATAAAACATGTTTTTCTCTACACAGTGTATAGATGTGAGGACACTGAGGAACATTCCAATGTTTCTGCATAGGAGGAGTCAAGCTTCAGAGACCGGAGAAGCAGGCAGCCATCTCAGCCGTTCTGGTGAGTATAACTTTTTTTAGCACCTAGACAAAAATGAACAGTTAACCCTTGCAGAGCGTGTTATAAAAGTTTTGCCCAGATTTCTTCTGTAAGATAAAGTTTCTCGAAGACAGTGTATAGCAACATGGGAACATGCAAGGGGAGATAAAAATTGTATGGACCTGGGAAAGATAAAGCAGTCATGTTTGACCTTTTTTCTTTTACGCACAAATCTTACAAAGTAAATATTGCTGAATTAGTATAAAATGATAACATGATATGATTATATGCAATTGGTTTTAGAGGTAATTACAGTTCTACCAAAAATTCATGTGAGCCTGTATTCTAGAGTAAGTTAATGATCCATTCAAGTAAGGGAGATAAAATGCAGTATGCTCATCCATTTATTTTTACTTGTTGTTATAAGATTCTGTGCTAATCTAATGTGAATATTTAACTAGCTGCCGACACTTAAATGTGAAAATAAACATGAAAAAATATATATAATATAGGGCTGTTACTGATTTAAATTTTCGTGTTCGATTAATCGAAATTTGAAGTAATAAAATGAACTAGGATCACACTAATCCAGCACGTTATTAATCTCATGTGCCCCACTCAATATGGCCGCCTCTTGAGTAGGGCAACTCAGAATAATAGCGTGCTGGATTAGTGTGATCCTAGTTCATTTTATTACTTCATTGCTGTGCTGTATGTGCATAGGTGTGATCATGTGTGCATGTGCATCAGGTGTGAACAAGGCCCTTTACGGCAGTGTGAATGAGGCCTTACTGACTGTGTAACTAAATGTGTTGGTAACTATTTAAAACTGAATTACCAGTTTTTGGCAGATAGAACCTTTATTAAAACATGCCAATGTGGCCACATAACATTAAAGGTCCACATAACAGGATGCTAGTCTAAAAAAAAAAGTAACTTGCCAGTTTTTTTTTTGGAACCACTTAAAACTTTGCTAAAACAACTTTAAATACGGCTATGAGTATTTGTTAACATTTACCTGGGAAGTACATGTAAACTTTTTTAGTGCAGTTCCTAATGTCGAGCCGCCATGATTATTTCCAAATACATTCAATTACATTGTTGAAAGAGGAATCTCTGCCAAAAGCCATGGGGGAAGAGGGTTAGTGAAGAAGCTCGAGAGAAATATGTGATCCTATCTTCTCCGTCCCAGACAACCTCAACGTCAGCCGCGGCCGCTATGTCTATCCGGATGGTAAACAATAAAGAGCATTTATATTGCCGAAAAGTAGGGCTGTGCAACTTGATGAAGAAGCTGACAGACGTTTTTAGCGGCCAGGTGCTGGCATCCATGGTTTGAGATGTTGTCTTGGAGCCATCAGCAGATTAGAATTAGATTTATTATACATCTTGGCCGCTTTCAAGGTTACATTTGGAACCATGCTGCTCCTTTTTTATGGTCTTGGGTTAGCAGAAATTGGTAAAAAAGAAAGTCTGCAGTTTCACTCACCTCTCCGCCTGCTTCCGGGTCTTCCGGGAGTCCCGTCGGAGATCCGGTGACGTCACAGACATCGACGTCACTGGACTCCTCCCCCCTTCCATTAGTTAGCCGACGGAGCCACTTGGGGAAGGGGGG
>NW_017306679.1:1058586-1090744 GCF_000935625.1 Nanorana parkeri
TATATATGTATATATATATATATATATATATATATCCCAGTGATAATCAATGAAGAAGTGGGCTAAGGAAGGTATTTGCTCTCTGGCCAGTACAAATAATATATGTTGGGCTGGTAGCTCTGAGTGGAGATACTCCATCTCAGACCTCAATCAGAGTGGAAACCGGTATATAGTTATCTGCTCCCTGGTCAACCTTGATTCTAAAACATAATATTAGCTCAGATGCACATCATAAGGAAACATACTTTACTGACTGGGGCAGATTTCTGCAGAGGTAAATATGCTGTGGGCTGAAGGAAGCAGAGCAGCCAGTGGTGGCATCCAGCTGCTCTTACATTGTGCTGGTGATAGTCATTGACATTGACACACTCTTGTGTTGCCGACGTCTACTTTGCCTGCCAGTGCCTTTCATTCTTGTCTAAACTGTCGTTCCCACTGTACAGCTCTTGCATGTTGTACATGCATTTAGAGTTTACCCACTCTCCCTTGTTTCACCTTAAAGGGTGCATAGGGGTACCAATACAAAGTGTGCATACAGACTCTTTCAGCTTCTCTGCCGCCATCCCCAGCATGTTTTTTTTCGGCCAGCAAATGCAAGCCAGCTGGGAAAGGATGGGGTGCAAAAGACAGAGGGGGTTAGAAAGTATAAACTGCTTACAGTTTCTGCTTAGGTGCCCAACACACATTTTCCTACTAGTCGGTGAATAATTGCAAAGATTATATATGTATTCAGTGGTGTGAAATAAACAGCACATTGCTGCTCTTTTGTTTAGGAGGGAAACAACAATAGCCAAACAATATATTTCCACAAAGCCTGATTCATGATTATTAAGGAAAAAAGCTTTCTTTATACAGTTCATCTGCTTAGTTTTTGGCATGACATCAAACTTACTTGTGAATCATCAGTACAGACATGGGATATTACATAATATTACATAAGGCAAAGTGAGTTTTAATTTTACTTTGCATCTCATAACCACAAGTTTTGTTATTTTATTTATGTCATCACCACATCTGCAAATGTACCTCATGGAACAATTCATCAGCCTTACAGTGAAGACACACTTAATCTTCCCATCAGAGCACTGAGTCATACACCTGCTCATTTTACATTTTGTGGTAAACTGTAATGTAAGTGATTTATGAAATACATCACAGATGAAATCTAAAATTGTGCTCATAATTCATT
Source organism: Nanorana parkeri (assembly GCF_000935625.1). Classification (NCBI taxonomy): domain Eukaryota; kingdom Metazoa; phylum Chordata; class Amphibia; order Anura; family Dicroglossidae; genus Nanorana; species Nanorana parkeri. The sequence goes on from NW_017306679.1 coordinate 1,059,776, forward strand.
TATTTTGCTTCCTCCCACTCATCTTTCTTCTTGGCCCACCACACACATTTCATCCTCTTGGCACTGCCACTGCCTCCCACATTCCTGCTGGCCAGACTTTTATCTTGCCCATTTAATTTTCACAATTAGTATGAGGCTTCTGGCTGTGCAGAATGCATGAAATGTGTTCATAACCACATTTTATAGTTTTCAGAGTCTTGTTTACAAAAGACGTTTATTCTACTTCAAGATCAGCAGATTGTTTTCTGAATATTAAAATATGATATTCTGGGAAGCAGCTTTTCAATTATGTTAATTTGTGCTTTGTATTTTTTTTCTTACAGTCCTCTCACATTTTTCTTTTTTTTATGAAAAAGACAAACATACTAAGGTAGTTCTTGTATGTTGTAAGATACGGATACACCGATTGAGCCAGCCATTGGGCAATAGGCACAGGGGATTCACTTTCCTTTTTGTGTTATGGATTTTGTTTAAGTTAAAGAAACAGTGAAAGGCATAAAATTAAAGAATATACATCTTAGTATCAAATACATATTACCTGAGTTTCCTTACTGAAACAATGTAAAATGCTGTATTATTTTTTTTATAGAAGAACAACTCCACTGCAAGGATTAACTGCTAGTTCTTCTCTAGGGGATGGAATATAGAAGATATGCTCACCTGATCCTCGGTTCCCTCTCTTCACCTCCCCTCTGTTTGTGGTATGTCCCTTGGCACTCTCATTTGAAGGGACTGCATTAGACTTGATGACATCGGCGGGGCTTAGACCACTGGAGCCCTGGGGAGAAGAGGCTATGTAGACTGGTCAAGATCAGGCGAGTATATTTTTTTAAATTTGAGCCACAAGACCCAAACAAGCAGTTAAACCTTGCAGTGTGGGGGCAGCCCCACTGCAAGGATAAACTTTTTACATTACTGGAGTTTAACAATTGACGTTCACACTATTTCAGTACTAACCCAACAGTATTGAACACAGCAATTGCACAATGGCACAAATACAATACATTACAGTTTGGCTGTAATGCCCACTTTTCAAATGTGGTTCCCTTGCAATGAGTTGTGAACTATCACAGCTTTTAAAGTGGAGACATGCAACAAGGTAGATAACAAATTTATGAGGACAGACCACTCATATGAGTGTGGCGATTCAACAAATAGGTATACTACAAAAATAAGAATATATAACCCATAAAGACCAACTCCCTTCAATATAAACAAGAAAATAGAAATGTGAATATAAAGGTTGGTCAATCACCATGCAAGCCGGTACTAAAATATCACAGCAGAAAAAATACAGGGAACCACTCGTCGTCCTGGCTTGGCCCCTCCCATTCTGGCCCATCAAGCCTTTTGCATTGTCTACAAAAAGTTACTATATTACTGATGCTTAGAATGTGGCTGTGTGGTCCAGAGACGCTATATGCCTATAGCCATTTTAGATTGTACTGTGGTTGAGGAAGTTGCTATAAATGTGGAATGGATGGGTCTATATCGGATCTCTTTTTTACTTATTTATTTGGACAATAAAAATTAATTTTTCAATATTGATATACGTGCAATATGTGTTTTTCATTGCTTAGAGTGACACTTTTAAAGCCCCATTCTTTCTAGTTTTTGTTACAACTAAAATAGCACACACACACACACAAATACATCTATACCAATGTTTAGAACACTATATTTCTTTAACAAGGAATCTTATCTGAAATAATTCTGGTAGAATACATAATAAAATAATTTCACATGCAAATAATATATATACTGTATGTGTTATGTGGTGTTAGTATGGAAGGTTTAAAAGACCATACAATTCTGATATCCAAAATAGAACTGCTCTAGTATATAAACTGTAATCCACAAAAAAGAGAGACAAAAAAGGACTTTTGTTCTCAAATGACAATATCACAATAATGTATGTTCTGAAGAAAGGCAAAAGACTCCAAATATCACTGTAAATATAAAAAAGTAATCCCTTGTTCAAGTGTAAACTGTGTCATTGATTGCAAAGTAAAGACACAAGCAGCTGGGAAGATCAAACAGCCAAGCAGTATAATGTGAAATGGGGAAATTCCCTTTTCCCAAGAAAGCAGGCAGTTCCCTAGTAATATAATTAATAGTACTTTCTTAGAGTGGATTATAAAGCAAAGGCATAAACACCTGCAGATGGCCCAGCAGTTTTATGTATTTTATAAAAGGTGGTCATATCCAAAAAGCAAGTAGTCCCAATTACATGATTGAAAATACTGTAAATATTGTTATGTGTTACTTGGTATGTTCTCTTATTTACTGAGATACTAACAGAGTTATTCACAAAAGGGTGAAGAGTTTTGATAAGGCAGGGGAAGTGAACAATCTAGGACAACATAGCTGAACTGGAAAGTGATCTGAATTAGATAATTTTTCCAAATTCACTATTTTGTCCTAGATTGTTCACTTCTCCTGCCTTCTCCAAACTCTTCACCCTTTTGTGAATAAATCTATAAGATTGCATAGATCACACAGATATACATTGAACATTCAGATAATTGCGTCAATTAGCAAAAAAAACATCCTCATGAGGAATGATTATAAAAAGCTGAAGGTAGCCAAGCAGTGTAGTAATGTAATAAAATATAACTCCTTTCTGTATAAGCCGGCAATCCCACAATAGGAATAACAATAACAAATATTTATGCTTTCCTTGGTGTGTTTTCATGAATCACAGCGATATAGCAAATAATAGTGCTCCGCGGCAAAGCACACCATATTCTTTGCACTCACCCAAGTAAAGTCTGTGGATTCATTGGAGTTGCTTTACTAAAGGCAAGTGAGCTATTCACTTTGCAAGGGAATTTGCACTTTGCAGGGGGATTTTCCCTTAGCTTACTGAATGTGGTAAAAATTCACTAAAATATACCCAATCATGTGCAAGGTGAATTAAAAAAAAATTCCCTGCTAAAGTACACTGTATTGCCAAAAGTATTGCGACACCCCTGCAAATAATTGGATTCAGGTGTTCCAATCACCTCCATGGCCACAGGTGTATAAAAATCAAGCACCTAGTCATGCAGACTGCTGCTACAACCATTTGTGAAAGAATGGGTCACTCTCAGGAGCTCAGTGAATTCAAGCGTGGTACCGTGATAGGTTGCCACCTGTGCAATAAGTCCATCCGTGACATTTCCTTACTACTAAATATTCTACAGTCAACTGTTAGTGGTATTATAACAAAGTGGAAGTAACTGGGAACAACAGCAACTCAGCCACAAAGTGGTAGGCCGCGTAAAATGACAGAGCGGGGTCAGCACATACTGAAGCGCACAGTGCGCAGAAGTCGCCAACTGTCTGCAGAGTCAATAGCAACATACCTCCAAACTTTGTGTGGCCTTCAGATTGGCACAACAACAGTGCGTAGAAAGCTTCATGAAATGGGTTTCAATGGCCGAGCAGCTGCATCCAAGTCTTACATCACCAAGTGCAATGCAAAGCGTTGGATGCAGTGGTGTAAAGCACAAGACTCATCACAAGCAAATATTTGAAGGAACCCGCACCAAAAAAAAGTCCATGTATACCGTTTACAATCTGGGTCATTAGTGCACATACAGTATGGCAATTTGTAATCCACATGGTATTCGCCTCAACAAAAAATTGTGGGTTGAACACATACAAACCTATCCAGTTATATTTTTATTGCTGAAGCGACTAGTGCCATATGTTTGACTGAGTCATCCATAAAAATGTATAGAAAATCAAAAATGTCTGAAAGAAAAAACTCAAAAATGTTGAACTTGCCATATATACCTATATTGCATCAGCTCCATTAAATTTGTAATTCACATAGGTCTCCAACTGCTCTTTATTGCAAATTTGTTTAAATAAGTCTCCATGTTTCAAGGTGGACTCGTTTTTGATGGGGTTTCCTTTTTGAATATTTGTTCATGATGAGTCTTATCATTTTTTAAGACTTGCCACATTCATAGGTGCATTAAAACACATTTGGTATCTAAATGTGAAAGTCTTTGCATTGCTATGTACTCTATGATCTCTCCCCTTTTAGGAGAGAGCCAGCACATGCATTTTACATACAGGCATACATAAAGATATAGTTTATTGTCTTTTAGATCACATATTTAGAAATTTCTTCAGACAGTGCTCTTTTCGCTTTCTTAGGTCATATGTATAGCAAGATAGCATGTAAGTACCAAAAGGGGCAATTAATAAAATGTGATTAAAGATGTTTCCTCCAAAAAATCCCTATTTCACCCGGTATAAAAGAACCCCAACCATTAAACCATGTCAACAGCTAATTGGCAGCATTTTAGCACACCTTTCATCTTGGTTTGCTTTTTGTAGCACATGTTTCACATCATGGGTACTGCAAATAAAACCATTATGATCTCTTCCAGAAAATGTTTTTTGTTAATATATGGGTTGTGATTGCAACAAAGATCTGCGCTCACATTCTATTCACATCACCAGGTCTCCTTGAAGACCTTTGCCACCGGGTTTACCCAATTTCTCATTGCCAATCCCTGGTTTATACATTTAATATTTATATATTTATATCATATTTTTGTTATATTTTTTTATTTATACCTTTAGCGCTGTGACAACACCCACACCTCAATATATGGGTTGTATAATGATGACAACATTGGCTAAAGGTGCCTATACACCTTACAACCATCGCAAGACTTTTGTCTTGCGATCGTCGTAAGCTAATTAAAAGCTTGTACAATGTGCCCATCTTGGACAGGCAGATCGTACTTGCGATCATCGAAAGCCCGCCCCACGTGCGCACACCGGCCCGTTCCGCAGTTGTTGAACGAGCAGGCTAGAAACCCGCCGACAATCGTACGATTCTCGGAGGGTTTTCTAGCATGCTGGTTCGACAAAAGACGTTCAACCGTACAGTAGAAACGGTTGCACGCCTTCCATACACCTTGGGATTATCGTACGATCGCGGGATTTCCCACGATTATCGGACGATAATCGCAGGGTGTATGGGCACGTTAACACAGCCCACAAACAGTACTTCCATTACTAACAAATGTTGATTGGAGTCTAAGAAAACAAGCTCGACAACAACAGTGCACTGTGCCCCCATTAACTTTTCACACCAGATAGCAGCTGCTTATGTTTTGACTGCAGGGGATTATGAGATGGAAATAAAAATGTTCATGTTTCTTGTCTTTTATGTCCTTGTCTTCTTAGTGGTTTACTTTTCAGACATCCCTATTCATAGCTTCATATGGTTTTTCTGACACTGATTTTTTCCTGGCTGTTATCTGTGTTTTTCTTCCTCAGGGACACACAGCTCTGCTAGGTTGTGTTGCCTTCTTGTCTTTTTTATGTTTTCTTTTTTTTATGATAGATATGATAAAATACCTTATGGCACAATATTATCTTCCACCCATGTGTAGTTAATTACCTGGGAAGAGAAATAGCAATTAGACCTCAGTGTCTTGGAAGAGGTACATTTTCTATTAAAGCATCACACAGTAAAAAAATCTATAGTTATGATATGAGGCTATGTTTTAATTCACTGACTGCAAGAATTGCGTGAGATAGCTTGCTGAGAATAAAAGAGTAGCATTACTGCAAACAGCACAATCCGCTAAATATATTTTGGAGTTTAAAATTGATAGCTCTTATAGACTAACACTTGGCTAAAGTGTTTTTCAGATGTCAGAGTGGCATTTTGCTCTACAATCTTTGATAATGTTAAAAGCTAAGTGACTCATAAACTGCAGATGTTAGCAGCTTCTCCAAAGCATAGCAATATTTAAATATGGTGGTACGTCAGTTTATATACATGGTTCTGTTGTAATGAACTGAAAATAACATTGAACATTTAATAGCATAAGTATATATACAGTATTTAAGGGACTATAAACTTGCAACACAAGCTGACTTATGTAAAACAAAATTATTATAGGATGTATTTTTAAAACTTTACACTGAACATATCTGTAAAAAATAAGTCAAGGTAACTGGACTTGCTGATATTTCTGATATTTGAAATATATCCAGCAAGTCCAGTTGCCTTGACTTATTTTTTACAGATATACCATGACCTGGATGAATGAGAACCTTCACAGACATTTTACACTGAACATTCATCACACATTTTCAGCTCCCAAGACTCCAGAGACTGGTTTGTTCCATTTTAAAAGCACATTCCCAGACAATCACCATAATCTGTTCCTCTTCTTGAAAGGATAGTTAGTCTACCATGGGCCCTGCACATTTCTTGGACATCCTAAAATAAAGGTACTCCCCCCAAAACACCAGGCCTGATGCCAACAGGCCTGGGTTCTTAAGCACCCCAAGTGCCCAAAAAGGGTGCCAGCATAGGGAGGCTTATGAGCAACCTATCTATACTATTGGGGTAAGTAGATAGACCACTCCTCCCTGCTATGCTAATGTTAGAGGTCCTGTGAATCATGGTTATTAAAAATAGACTTTAATATGTTAGATTTAATAGTATTCAGTAACAATAAAATCCATGTGCAGGCATCATCTTTTTTATGATGATGGTACCGCTAATAGAAGAAATCCCCCCTTCCTCTTTTCTCAGGCTTAGACATGAGGGGGATTACATAAGCATGATGGTTTTTAGTATGGAATTAACCTACTAACCTAATGCCATGTTTGGTATCCCCATATGGTAAATTAGGTAACTATTTCAATAATATGAAGCTTATTTCACTTATTTAAAGGTAATATAAAGTCCATTGACTATGAAACAATAGCTAATATACATCAGATTTTTTTACTGAAATTAGATGAAATAACAATTCTTTTGGATTCTACAGGTCACTGAATTTGCCCATCAACAAAATGTAAATCTTTATAATCTCACTTAACTAGTAAGTCCTTATCGTCACATGGTTTCATTTGCTATAGTGCTAGAGAGATTTACTTGAAAACTATTTTCTGGATTGATTTGTTCTCTCTTCAAATTTACTTGACTCAAAACTCTTTGGAGTTTTCATGCACATTTCCTATAATGAGACTACTGTTTAGGACCAGAAAATGTCTCCATTTCTCTTCTCCAAATTCATTATATATATTAAGAATATACATTACGAAGTTCTTAAGTTTATTATTATGAATGTAATAGGTATATTCACTCTACAACATGTCCTTCTGGAAAACGCTAAACTATTTATTTTGTTATAGTTATCTACACCTACCCTGGGGGTAGAAGTCCTGTTTGCCACTAAGAGACATTGCAAGGTGTTTGATAATATCTGTACATGTCTTGTGCTAACAATCTGACATTGTTTCCAACCCCCTGGGAGGAGGTAACACAACCAGACTTTTACATCTCAGCAGGGCAAAAGTGAGCAAGTAGCACTAGATGCCTCAACAAGGTCAGCATCAAATGAGACATTCCATCTATTATCTGCTTGTTGGGATGAGGGCAACACAAATTTGATACTGAAGTTGCAGTCAGGATGAGGGTATGGGCCAACAAGGAAAATTAAGCACAACAGAGTAGGTGGTGAAAAGTAGGTTATACATCTCTATTCCTTTGTATCTAATTACTGAAGGCAATGGCTGCAACATTTTTGTCTTATTGCTTCCACTATAAGCCTGTCCAGTACACACTACCATTGCCATTAGGAACATGGCAACTAACACCACTGTTAGCTGCTACTACATGTAACATTTGGGTACACTTAAAGAACACAAGGACTCTCTAAATGTTCCTAAACTCTACATAGCTATTGTCAACATCTTAAGGGCTGTGTGACAGTTAGACTTGCTTGACCTAATACTGTTTGTGTTTTCAAGTTATCTTTTTCATTGCTGCTGTTAACATCTTAAATTTTGTTCCCTTAGCACAAAACTGTAGAAATCAGATGGAATCATTTGTCTGAATATATTTGCATGATTGTGTTCTAAATGCTACATGACAAATGTCAACGTCTTGACATCTTGAGGACTGGGTAATATAATGATTTCAACTCTGTATCATTGATCATCAACTTCATCATACTTAACACTTCACTTGCAAGCCAACTGATTTATTTGCTGTTATATACATCTTGGATTTTCACCAAGCACAAATGTGTAAAAATCAGATGGAATCATTTGTCGGAATATATGTGCCTGATTTTATCATACATATAATAATGCAAAATATAATAATTTTCTGTGAAGTTGTGTTATCAGAAATAAATGTTGTTGGATGAAGATTGTTGTTGTGTCATGTTAAAACATTTTAATTTTTAGTGAGGTGGGCCCCAGACCTAAGTCCTAGTCAGCCCCTAAAATGGTTATATTTACCATATTAACTGCTGACCAAGTTAAAATAAAACTCCATGCTAACACATATGTATTACAAACCTGGATTGAGATATGCTGCTGGAGTGCGTCCTTCATTTTTTGTCCTTTTATCTACAACTCCATGAGGTTGACATCTCTGACTTCTAGAGATGAGACACACACTTCAATTACTACTGAAAAATCTAAGAAATTTGTGTGGTGATGAGTGCACTATACAGTGGAAAAAAGGGGGTGGATGACAGCCCCAGGATGGTGAGCAGTTCTTATACAAGCAGTTGGAGGTATCATGCAACTGCAAATAGAGAAAGGATAGAAGAAATCGCCACAACCTAGCACAATAAATGTCATTGCACTAGGGAAAACCAAGTAACTATGTTGCATTTACAGGAAAAAAATTTTTTATACTGGGCTGAGATGACAGCTATTCTGAACTGACTCTTGTTACGCGACTTCTACTAGGCAGTAAACTACCCACTAAAGAGAAGCACTCATCTGGCAGTGAGGCAAAAGGAACACAATTGAACAACCAACCACTGATCGTGTAAATCTGTAAAATCCTTTATTAAAATCTTGAATAAATTGCACTCATGCTTTGTTATAATAAAAATGGAGTCCATCAAGGTGCTAGTCAGGTGTGGAAAACTGCAAGTCCTCTGGTCCTATGTTATCCTGGAATGTCCACAGACCGTTGTACCAATGTGTGCAGCAGTTGAATGTTTCTGTGCCGGCAAGCAGAGAAGAAACAATGGAACTATAGCTGGATATTTGTGGCTTATCTGTGCAGTGCCCGGGCTGAAAGAGTGGCAGGCTGGGAGAACAGGCACAGGGGTAGAAGTGTGGGTGCGGGAAAGATAGTGGCGTTTCGAGGTGCTCAACCTCTTTCTCAAGCCAGGAAAGGATAGGGACTGGAACTTTGATGGCAGGAGATTTTAAACGTTGACAGGTGGAGGAGCTACCAAACAGGATCTGCCACAAGGCTGTACATTAGCTGGGCTGGTTAATTGAATAATACAGAAAAAATCTAAAAATGAGAACATATTTTAACAATCTGATAAGATCAGGCACTCACTTCAACTTTAACTTCACCCTGCTTGATGCAACTTCTCCAAAAAAATCTCATTAAGCAGTAAATCCCTGGGGTAACAAATTCCCCATACTAGGCATGTGCGCCTGCAGAAAAGGAATTTTGTTTAGTTTCTATACGTCAAGCAAATAATTTAATTTTGTCATACTTGTTACGTTAGAATGATTCGTTTTCGGAATGATTCGTTATTTCTGAAAAATTTGTTATTTGTTATGCAGAATCGATTCGTAATTTCGGATGGTTGGTTGTTTGTTATCACGTACTATTTGTTATTTCAGAAGACTGGTTATTAATGTGTATTAGACAAGTTGTCCAAAATTCAATTCGGTTCGGGATTCAGATTCGTATGATACGAAGATTTGGATGGTACAATTTTTTCCAACACATTCAAAAGAGGAATCTCAACATCCAAATGAAGCGAATGACCCAACATGTGTCATTCTAATTTCTTTCGGATTCATTGAAATTCGTTACTATTGTTATTTGGATATTTGGATATATCTGAATCTTCAAATAACACAAGTTTGTCCACATTCCGAATCGTGACAAACCAAATCTCACATGTCTACACCATACCCTCCTCCAGGATGGCTGAAACTCCAACAAGTGATCACATGGCAAGTCTGGGTGTGTCCCCTCACACAGAGAAGGGTGTTAAACTGACTGCCTCTGTAGAATGACCTTCCCACACCAACAAAAGGTACCCTTTCTCCTTGTTAAAAAAAATCCTAGAATTTAGAGAACAAAATGTCTGACACCATACTGCAGTGGAAAAGTGGAGTCAAATCTCTTTAGTTACTGTCACACTTCCCTGTGTGATGATCCAGCGCCGGGTTTTACCTCCTGTCCGAGCTGCTCAGCTTCCTGCCAATCCACTCTAAACCTCTCTGTTAAAAATCCAGCTCACTTGTTCCGCACCATTTGAGCACTGTGTCTTACACTCAGTCGGACTTCCTGTTTATCGCTTGCCTTTGAAATCCCTGGTGGTTTGCTATTACCTACCTTGTTCCCTGTGTGTCTCTGGATTCCATTTTGCTCCCAGTGAGATCCTGCACGTCCAGCAACCGGGATTGATCATCATCTTCTTCAGTGAGCCCTTGCACCTGTGCTTACCTGTGTGTCTGTCCTCTTGTGTGGCTGCCTGCTCCATGCAGCCTCGCTCTTCAGTGTATCCCGGATTGACATGTTGTTGCTGCCTGCTCTCACGCTATTATTTGGACTTCTACCCCTGTGTCCATCAGTATCAAGAACCACTGTCTGTGTAAAGGCTTCACCCCTGCCTGCTGTTGCATCCAGCACCTCGGTGTTGCAGCTAGCCTCTGTGTCTGTGTGGGTGTGCTAGAGGGCCGCAACCTGGAAGGTGTCCAGCAGCCAATCATCCTCACCATTAGAGACTCTGTCGAACACCTGGCCCTCCTTAGAATCTGTGCCTCTAGTGCGTCCCGGTAACGCACAGACACTTACTTCCTGTGTTTTCATCTCAGACACCATTTTTTGCATGATACTTTTAGTCATTTTGTGTGCCCCGGTTGCCGGACTGTGACAGTTACACACATACATACATACATATACATACTACTTTAGAGGCTGGTCAACAATACTAATGTACAATTTTTAAAGTAGCCATAATTAACCAGAGAAGCCAGTGGCTTCATACACAAAACAAGTACAGCTAGGTGTGCAGGTTCTCTCTAACAAGTAGGATCTCAGGATTTATTTCAGAGAAATCAGATGAGGAAAACTTGGGCTATGTCCTGGTAAAAATATTGTCATTCTTTCCTTGGTGAAATCCTCGGACTTCTGCTCTTATGTCCCTATTTATTGATACTTTTTACTTACCAAGTACTTTCCAGTAATCAATCAGGAATGTATTCTATACCTTGGTATAGAAGGTTGCTATCTTACTAAATATGCTTTAATAGGTAGTTATTTTCATACAAGGAGGTATGCATAAAGGAGAAGTACCACATCCTGATAATTTGTATCATAGAAAAAGGAGAAGAAAAAAGGATTCACACTTTTAAGGTACTCCAAAGGATTACACAAAACATATTTTGTTTTTATATAAAGTATAACAAATTTTATTTATAAACATATTTAAAAATGCATGATTTTAAAAGAAAGACAACAAAAATTGCCTAAAAGAGACCATAGGATGTAGCCGCATCCTCCCGCATTTTTATCTATATTATAATACTTGTTGCAATTTGCTGGATATCAGCTTCCTAGTTTTATTGTAGTCCCGTGGGAGGAAAACAGATTTCAATGCGTTTCACGGAGATCGGCTTCTTCAGGAATAGGCTACTGTCTTTAATAGTCTATAGAGATGGCTGGATCCACCACTGAACATCACTCAATCATGGGCGTGGACGGGTAGGGACCAAAAAGGAAGGGAGTAGGGAGTAGAGAGCAAGATAACCCCCAAGTCAAAGCAGGAAACTGCAGAGTGAAAAGCGTTCAGAAGAGGCCAGATTTTTTATTAGATGAAGACATCTCAAAAATTCTTATTATTATTCAATAGATCATACCTGACATTATCCATTTCCATCAACGGTGTTCCTTCTATAACCAATAACTTGGGCTCCAAACATAGCCTCACAGATATAGCCAATTCTCTTTCCTTTACCTTCTCCTGAGCTCCATCCAAATATGCTTTAAGCATAATTGTTGTACTTCAAGAGTCTTGCAATGTTTATTGCCAAGTCTTTCATAAATAATTAAATCAAAGCTGGAAGTGTGGTGCTCCTCCAATTAACCATAACTTTTCATTGCGCTCGTATCTTCCACTCAAATAATGCTAAAACCAATTTAATGTCAATGTTCATGAGGCTCTGTAAAGAATATACATTGCACACAGATTATAAGCTCACTGGTAAACATACATCCATTATTTGTAAAAGTGAGGCACAGTGGGTATTAACTAGATTTAGTCTTTAGTCTTGATAAAGCATCAACATTAATGAATCCTACCTCCTTATCTTACCCTACTTCATATGTAAACTGTAAGCTTTATACTTTGCAATACAAACTTTTACACCTTGGATTTGAAAGACTTTTACAAAATATTAAAGCCTCACAATCTTAACTGACATTGAAAACACAAGTGACACAGATCAAAGGCCAACTAAACCCAAGGGCACAATTCTTTTTATTGCTGCAAATTTTATCTCGGCTATCCTGGGGCTCCTTCCTTGACCCTTTGTTTCAAGGAAGGATACATGCCATTGGTTAAGATAAAATGCTCTAGAGTAATTATAAAAGGTTGCTATTTCTTTTGTAATCAAAAATATCTTCTAGGTCTGTTAACCTTTTAAAGTATGTCAGAAAAGATGTGCAGTACTCAAAAGCACTGCTTTTTATGCAAATATCAAAAGTCACATCGTATGTATAAGCTTGTAATCCTTCCCTGATCAGCTTTGGCTCATAATTAAAAGAATAAACCTAATTTCCATTTCTTGCAGGAAAACCTAATTTTCATAAGAGACAGGAAAGAGGTTTGTTCGCAGAAATGTTAAGCTTGCCCTAATGGGTGAGAGTTATAGCTATAGCTGTGCTGGGATGACTCAGAATAGATCAGTTGTGATCTCCATAGGATCAAGTGATCTCAAAATTGATGTGTGGATGGATTCACACTGGAGCTTTACCTGGCAGGTCCAGCTGGTAAGAAGCTCCATGGAAGACTCAGAACATGCATGTGATATTATACATTCTTGTTGGTCTACAAATGCCCTGAAATTCCACCTGAAGTTCTGAAATTGTTGTCCAGTAAAAGACAGTCTGTGTAAGTCTGCATAGTCTGGTTTTTATCTGGTGACACCTGTAGAATCTATTTGTCTGACAAAGGAGTAATGGTGAATAAATGGATGGGAAGTGAAGAGAAGAGGCTATAGGGGACCGTGCAGCAGGAATGTAGCTCACATGAGCAAGGGATAAAGTAAGTATAAATGTTTTCTGTTTCCCTTAGTCAAAACATTAACATTTAAACTTTGCAGTGCAGGGGTAATCCAATTGCAAAGGTAGCTTTTTTTTATTTTTTTATTTAAACAATGCAAATTAATTTAATACAATAAACTTAAATTTAAAAAAAAATCTTAACAGAGATACCCAGCTGACATATTACTGTTTGTGACCAGTCATTTAAAACTTTGCCACGCTGCGCTGCTATATGCAGCAGAAGAACCAAGATCAGTTGTTTTCAGCATGACATGGCATATTGGATTTATGTAGGCTAACATTGTCCATACATGTTACGATTTTTACAGGGTTGAATGAGAAACAAAATTCAGTTAAGCTGTTTAGTGGGGATGGGGAATAAGTGACTGCGTCTGATTAGCTGCAGTCACTTTCTGACAATTTTCCACCTTGCTCCTTCAACAAAAGTCGATTGTAAAAATGAATTTTGATGAATCGTGATGCAGCAATCAGCTGAAAATCAATCAGTCAATGGTCTGCTTTAGTGTTTGGTTCTCTTTTGCGTATCTCAGCATCTTTATCAGTTAAACATATTTTGTTAACTGGTTGAGGAAGTAAAATCTACCTGATGAATGGTTACAGACAGGATTTCTGTCTTTCTTATGGTTTCTCAGCTGTTCCATCTTACTGGGGGTTGTCTGCTGCCACAGGAAACACATCCTTGTCTATAAGCAGACCAGCAGCAACTCTAACTGACATAGAAGAAATTACATTGTTACATGGAGTGGCCTCCAAAAGCTTTGATTCCTTAAAGTGTATTTCCACTTTTGCAGTCAAATTTAGGAAAACCCCACCATATGGTTGTTATTTGTTCCTATTCACACAGCATATTGAAAAATAGCTTTTAAATAATTTTTTACCTTTTAGATGTTTTGTTAAATCAGGCAAGATGGGTGATTCCAGGTTCTTTTTAGTCCTTTTACAGTGGTCTGTTCAAATGAAAAGTCTTGGGACTGAAATTTGAGGATTGTGTTTATCTTGTAAGCTTCATTGACATACAATTGGACAAGCCACCTCTGAATGGACAGCACCCATCACATCCCCTTCTAACATTTAAAATAAATAGAAGCAAAACTAAATTTTAACCCTTGAAACCCTAACCCAAGTAAAAGGAATTTAAACTGCAAGACATTTTCGATTTTTAGCTTATGTTATGTGACTGCGAACATGTAACAAACGTTAAATAGGTGTTGTCCCAATTTGGGTGCAAAAGTGGAAATACTCTTTAATATGGTCCTCTGAGGTGCCTTCCATACACCAACTTAACTGGAAGCAGCCCCACAGTGTTGGTACTCACCAACAGGTTTTTTCCTCACAGGGGTTCTCTGCATTACATAGATACAAAGTACAACTTCCGCATCCTGGCTAACTGGTCTGCATAGACCCTCAGTATGGTTCAGAACACACTGAAACATTTCCCTCAGGTGTTCACCTGGTCAAAGTGCCTGTTCGTATGGTTAGACAGGCCAGTCCACATGCTCCTTCCATGTCTATCCACACACTTGCTGCGTCTGCAGTGGTTTGTCTCCTGGAAAGGGAGTACTGGCTGACTAGACTAATTCCCTTTTCTGGGGCAACACCCACCTGACAAATTAGTCTCACACCTGTTTAGATTCCTTGGCATGCTGAACTATGCTCTAACCGTGTTGCAATGTGCATCTTTACATAATCATAGAGCGTTCATCTGTCACAGCAGATGCTAATTTAATTCACACCACTGTGACAAAATTGTTACTAATGGAAGGTATTCAAGTTTACCATGGCACTCATTATTCTTGATTTTTATGAAAATAGAATAAATGCTCCGCCTTCACTTTATTGAAAATAAATAACTCCAATTAGTGTATTAATAAAATTAAATATGTTAATGCAGTGCTGATAACTGCTAGATGAGGGCATGTGTACTGCAATGCATACAAAAAGTTAGAAATTCTACTACAGCTGACATTCCTCCCTCCCTGTTTCTACCCAGAATTTGCATTTTATGGAAGCAAAGAGAAGAACATTGAAAATATATGCGCATTTCCTTACACTAATTATGCATAGTGAAAAGTTCCCTTTCATGGTTACTCATTTAAATTCTGTTGCTAACTTGTCTTGTCTTAAACCACATTCATCTTAACTGCCACTAAAAGAGAATTTAAAGAAAAGCTTGCTGTATTTAAAAATCTTATTTTGCTTTTTATACTTCATCCATTGTGTTTTATGCTTTCTGAAGTATTTTCATAAGAGATTGTAATATGCATATCTATAGTCCCTTTAGACATATTCACTGTTATCAGTTATGATACATTTAAACTCACAATTTACACAAAATTACTCATTAAAGTCGCATATATGCAGCACATATAATTCTACTTGTAGTGTTATGCATTTTTTTGCCTCAGCTGTTAATTCGGTAATCCTCTTAATTATTTAATTTTTCTAATGCCATCAAATGAACACACCCAAACAGAACTGTGCATTTTTATTTCAATATTTTATACCAAAATTTGAATCAAACCTCTTGCCTCGGAGAACCATGTTAACTACATAAGCATCTGCCATAATCATATAGAAGAAGTAAGAAGAAACTGAGCCTACTATGTATCACTCATGAAAGGGCACGACCTAGGCTCTGTAAAACTCTGTGTGTAGTGTAACATTGGTCATTAGAATAAATCAATATGTGACTTAACAGGGTAGTCTCTCACTGTCTTGTAAAAACTGCCGTGTAAGAAATACCACATTTATAAACTGCCCTGAAACAGAACTATTAAACTATTAAAACTATTAAAGACTGAGAGTCTGGTGACTGCCCCTAACAGGGAAGTCCATTACAAGGTGGTCATTGAAAAATGCAATTTCTCTCTGAGTGCATTCTCTAAATGGACATTTTCTCACATGGCATTGCCTATTGGGCTGATTTACTAAAGGTGTTGAGAATCGTCACTCAATAAATATGTGTAGTCACTTCAGTTATCCAATCATGTTAAAATAAATCCCTGTGTCCTTATTTCATCTGCATTATTCAAAGGGTATTAAATATTTAAAACAAACAGGTATCTGCTTTCCACATGTTTGTATCATGCGATTTATTAAGTGAAGAGTTTAGTTTCCTTTAGTAAATCATCCTCGTTAAAAATTCCTCCCATAGTAGTAATTAACAGGGCAGTGACTCTCCAACAGGTCAGTCTCTCTTTAACAGGACATACTTTCTGCAACAGCAAAGTTTTAATCTAATATGAATTTCTAACATGTCAATTTCCTTATAACCTGGCAGACTGATGACTGTCACCTTGACTAATACTCAAAAAACCAAGAAAGGGCGCAGAGAACACTGGCTAGTTAACAAAGTAGTGATGAAAAACTGAAGGTGGTGGCACTTACGTGTGAATGACTTGACTAATACCCCAACATACCCCCTCCTAGACACAGTGACATGTGACAAAGTGGTGAAGTTGCCTGTGTCTCCAGAAATCCATCGGATGGGTGCCCCATTTAACCCTCAGTTCCTGGAGGGAGCAAAGTGAGGTCCCTAGGAGGACATGTTCTAAGCGTAAACAGTCAGTATCTGTCCATATCGAAAGAGAGGGTCATTTTTACCAGGGGGGAACAGGTCCGAACCTGATATAGGCATTAGAACTGAGTTGTAATGCCAGCTTTGTGCTTTATGTAGGCGGTTCCAGGTTGCAAGGGTGGCCTGAGTGAGAGGGGAGATCAGAGGGGATAGGGTCCGTAAATGGGGTGGGATCCAGACACAGTCTGAGAGTAGGGGGTTGCTCAAGTCCGCTTCTAATGTCACCCATCCTTTTTGAGAGGCGTTATATGTCCAATCTATTCATCTGACTAATTGAGCTGCCTTGTGGTATTGCTTAAAGTCAGGTATGTTTAAGCCCCCTTTCAGTTTGTGTCGAGATAGAATGGAGTAGGCAATCCAAGGTTTCCTACATTGCCAAATAAATTTTGAGAGCATGGAGCGTAACGTGACAAAGTACGTAGTTGGGAGGGAAATAGGTAGCATTTGGAAGTAAAATGAAATCTTGGGCAGAATCATCATTTTGAGGGTATTTATCATTCCCAGCCAAGACATGGTATGTGCATAGTGGGAATTTAGGTCAAGTTTTACCTAGTTGAGTAAGGGGGTGTAATTATGGGTGTAGAGATGTAGCGTTTTGGGAGTGAGGTAGATACCCAGGGAACGCATGCAATCGTGTCACCAGAGAAAGTGAAAGTGAGGGCGTAGACCGCGGCAATCTGCCCCCCCCCACGTTATGTTCAAAATCTACGACTTGCCCATATTGATCTTAAAAGTGGACAATTCCCCGTAGGTGCGCAATTCAGATAGTATATGCGGGAGTGAGATCCGCGGGTCTCAGACATAGAAAAGGATGTCGTCCGCATATGCCACGATTTTATACTCGGTGGTGGGGGAAATGCCATGGATGTTCGCATTATTTCATATAGTGTCTAAAAAGGGCTCGAGGGAGAGGACAAACAACAACAGTGAGAGGGGGCAGCCCTGCTGCGTGCCATTGTGCAACAAAAAGGAGGGAGACAGCGTGCCGTTTACCTTGACTCTAGCCGTTGGAGAGGAATACAGTGCGGTTATCCACGCCAGCATCCGAGGGCTAAGGCCCAGGGAAGTCAGCGTAGAAAACATGAATCCCCAGTCCACTCTGTCAAATGCATTTTCGGCGTCTGTGGACAAGAGTAGGACTGGGGAGTTCAATGTATGGGCTAGGTGAATAAGTGACACGGATTTGAGGGCGCTGTCTCTGGCCTCCCTCCCCGGGACGAAGCCCACCAGATCTGGATGTATCCATTCGGGTAAAAGTGGGCTAAGTCGGGAAGCCAGGATCTTAGCGTATAACTTAGTATCCACATTCATTAGTGAGATGGGGCGGTAGCTAGAGCAGCAAGCTGGGTCTTTACCCGGTTTGGGCAGGATAGTGATGTGGGCAAGTAACGATTCCGGTCCTGGAGGTGAGGTGGCATCAATGGAATTAACATAACTACAGAAGTGGAGGGCTAATTGGGTCTGAAAACGCTTAGAGTATAGTAGAGGGAATCCGTCCGGAATCGGGCTTTTGCCTAAAGAGGTGGATTGATTCGCTCGTTCCATGTCAGCTATGGTGATGGGGGATTCCAGGGCAAGTAGGGCTTCTTTTGGCAACGTAGGTAAACCCGCTCTTTGTATGTAGGCAGCAATTCTATCAGTAAGGTCAGGGCGCAGGTGAGCCTGCGAGGGAGGATTGACCTGGTACAAGTCCTGATAATAGTCATGAAATGCTTTGGCTATGTCAGTGGTAAGGTGAGCCATAGGGGGTTATTTACTAACCTAAACACACACACACACCAGGTGTGTGTGGTTTTCACACAGCAAAACGTATTTATCAACCAAAAAGTCTCTAAAAGCATATTTCCACTAATGCCATATATGGAAAAATCATGCACATGATGCATATATAATGCTGCTTCACAGTTTAGACAAAAATGGTTAGCTCATGCATTTACATTCCTGCATTCATCAACGCAAGCAACATAACATAGAGCTAATTTACACCACATTACCTTGCAATTCATTGCAGGGCTTTGCACAACACACCTGCTGGGTGTGTACACACTACAAAGGTGTTTCGATTCCTCCCATAGATCATGCTGGGAGGGAACACACTACAGAGGTGTATACACGTTCGTGGTGTGTTTAAAAGGTTAGTAAATCAACCCCATAGAGTCCGTTGCAGTCTTAATTTTGGGGATGAAGGTGGTGGAGAGTTTAGGGCATAGTGCTTGAGCCAACAGTCTACCTGGCTTGTTACTCTGAACATAGAACTTCTTATTTATAGCAGCAAAGGCCCATCTGTTGTCCGATTCCAGCAGCTCTTTAAGTTGTTCCCTATTGAGGGTTAGTGTCTGATATGTAGAGCAATCAGATGTATTCTTATGAGAGAGTTCTAAAGAGTGTATATCAGAAAGCAGCAATTGTAGCTGTGCAACCCGATCTTTTTTTTTCTTAGAGCCTATGGCTATCGGTGTGCCCCGGATTACTGATTTGTGAGCTTCCCAGAGGACAGCTGGTGAGGCTTGGTCCTGGGTGTTTTCCTGAAAGTAAGTATCTATGTAGGTCAGCTACTGTTGCAACTACCATCGGGTCATGGAGCAAGGATCCGTTAAGTCGCCAATTGTAGCTTCGAGACAGGGTGTTCGCTATGGTAAGTAATACAGTCACCGGAGTGTGGTCCGATGAAGTGAGAGGAAGGATAGTTGCGGCCTGTACCGCTTCATTCTGGGGGAGCACTTCTTGGGGGAGCTCCCCACAGCTCCTGCTGTGATCCTGCAAATAAATGGTTGCTTCAATGAGGACCCTGTATAGTGGGACACACTCAACAAGACATGGAACAGACTGCCAGACCCTTGGGAACAGTGTAAAGGGGACCATGGAGAAGCAGGTACTAGGCATGTACACCGGCAAAAAAATTGTTTTGTTTTGCTTCGCTTTGATTCGGATTTTGCGTTATTTCGTTTTCCGGGATACGGGTCCAAAAGTCAATTTGTTTTCGGGATTCAGATTCGGACGAAATCCGTTAGCGGTAGTCTGTACGAATTTTCGTTTGTAGACGAATTTTCATTGCAGCAAAGTGGCATTAAAGGAAAAAAATACTTTTTTTTTTTACAGTCTGCAGAAGAGGAAAAAAAAAGGCGTGAGGTTCCCCCCCAATTCATACCAGACCCTTTAGGTCTGGTAGGAATGTTAGGAGGGATCCCCCCAAGTTAAAACAAAAAAAGGTGTGTGGGGTTCCCCTCCAAAATCCTACCAGGCCCTTTAGGTCTGGTAGGAATTTTAAGGGGGAACCTCAGCCCCAAAAAATGGGGAAAAAAACATGGGGTCCCCCCTAACATTCCTACCAGACCCTTGATTCGAGCACAGGCCCGGCAGGGCAGGAAAGAGGCACCTTACCAGGCCACGTGCCCTCAGCATTGGGAGGGTGTCCTCATGCCGATGGGTACAAGGGCCTCTTCCGCCACAACCCAGACCCGGTGGTTGTGGTGGTCTGCAGGCAAAGGGGCTTATTTGCATAGGGGCCCTTTAATTAAGGGGACACCCAGATGCCGCCCTCCCCCCTTTTGAAGGAGTAAGGGGTACTTGTACCCCTGGAAGAACAGATATTCTGCGCTAATGGAGAGGGAAAATAAAAATAAAAAGAAGAAAAACCGGATGTTCTACAAGCTGCTGAAACTCAGGCTAAGGAGCCTTAATGGTTAATTGGTCAGTGGCACAGCGCTATGAGTCTCCCAGTGTACTTTAACAAAGACCAATGTGTAAAAAACAATGTGTCCGTGAATTTGTGCAAAACATAAATTGTTGATTGAATGAATAAATCAAAATTTGAATGAAGTGTGTTGTTATCTTCTTTATATATAAATAAGTGATACATTTATGTGTAAAACGCTATACATAAAAACCTTTTTTAACGTTCTTTTAAAAGAAAAAACGTGTTGGCTTAGAAACTGAATCTATAATCCTGTGGGAGTGGATCACCTACAATGCTATGTGCAGTATAACATGAGTGTTTGACCAAAATCAAGTGAAAAAATATTGTGGAAAAGATATATATAGAAATAAAATATATATTATAAATATGTATATAACAATAATAAAAAATGGTAAAAAATAAACATATAATGTCCGATAATGTCCCACTCCTGGGTAGGCAAATTTCATAAAATTTCATAAAATTTCATAAACTGATGGGGAACCAGGAAGATGTATCTCAATTGCCGGTATCAAGGTGAGTAATTTGTCAGAAGAAGGGAAAACCCCCGTAGGGAGTGCACTCACCAGATGTCGGGGAAAGAAAGGCTGTCTTTTTCTCCAGGAAGGAGAAGGGGATCAGTATTCTATCTGTCTCTTCCAATGAGATGTTGCGATCCGCTCTCAGTCTTGATGTATCCACAAAGAGAGCTTTGGTTTTGATTGTGGATTAATTTCCTGTACAGTTTCCAAAGGTTATCCCTGCACCAGATCTCAGATGGGGTGTGGATACCAAAAGAACGAAAAACCGTCTGTCAGACCTGGTTGAGGGTCGTCCTGGGGCTTCAGTAATAATAATCCGAGCAGAGCGCTGTATCCTGATGCGTGTCCCGATCACTCTCCAACCACACTCCCACCACAGCCCTGCATTCAGACAAAAAAGTGTACTTGTACCCCTACTAATTCACTAAAGGGTTACAATTCAAAGTAAATAAACAAATCACACTTTTAGAAAAAATCCTTTAATTGAAAAAAAGCTTGACTGACTTAAGATACTCAAGACTTTTGTGGTCTGTATAGATGGTCAATAGTTATCAGGCTCCCTCAAGCCAATGTCGCAATTCTTTCAGGGCCAATTTCACGGTCAATAGTTAATGATTGCCAATGCTGTTGTTGCGCTCAGAGGAGGAAAACGTATGAGAAAAGAATGCATGCAGATGCAAGTTAGAATTGGAGGTATGTTGTGACTAGACTGCCCCTTTCTCAATTTCAGAAGCATCTACTTCCACCAACAATGGCAAGGCAAGTTTTGGGTGCCTCAAGACAGGAGCTGAAGTTAAAGCTTTTTGGCAGTAGAATTTTAGGTTCAAGAGCCAGGGCTGCTGATACCACAGCAGGGGAAGCTGAGGCAGGATGCTAAGGAGTCCAGACTGAAAGTTCATTGACCTGATGGGTTAGCTTAGAAAGTACCTCTGTGAATAGCTGGCCCTGTGCTGGATCCATCTCTGTGTGTGTGTGGCTTGTGATAATGTGAGGGATGCCAGTTAGTATTGAGTTCTGTGAAAATAGTCCAGTGTATGCACAGCTTCATCTATAGCAGCTGCTTTTTTTTAAGGCATAGTATGCGTACCAGGACTCAGAAGCCCTCAGGTGCAAGCTATATTCACAGGACAAATGACATCACCCAGTAACCCACAAGAAATGGTGAATGCATACTGTTGCTGTTACAAATAGAGTGCCACAGTGCCGTGGACTAATAGCAGAGGAGGCTAGGCAGATGGGACTGACAAACTGCCTAGTAATTTGGACACCTCCTGTGCAGGGCGCTGTCAGCAGAGCAGGGGTGGGTGGTTATGAATGGACATGCTGCCAGAGATGGTCTTTTACCTGCAGCCATCAAAGGTCCAGGGAAGTGCCCAGGCGCCATTGCTTGAAGGAGGCAAAAGGAATAGTAAGTATTAGATAAACATTTTAAAAAAACAAAGGTATTTTACACTATCTGGAGCTCTTTTTACAACATACTATTGTGGTCACTTTGACTGAGCTAGGGTGCAATGTCAGGAAACTCTTGCTGGATTACTAGAGATGTGATGTGAACAGATGAGCTTCACAGTACAGAGAATACCTAAAGACCAACTACTTTAGCACTACTATTTCTGCAAGCTTTCAAGGATAATTAGAGCAAACACTTTTTTCTGACTAAACATACTTGATGTGTGAGGACACATTGTTACTTTGCAAAAAGTTGCTATTTCAGCTGGCTTCAATGGACATTTGGTGCAATTACTCCCTTTGATTCTACACTCGGTGTGGTGATGAGCAATATTTTTGATACATTATTTATATAAAGTGTTATAACATCTTTGTGGATGTTTATATACTAACCCTTTTGTAACATATTAGTTGATATTAGGATAAGTGATTTTATGTATGAGGTTTTTATGCAAAGCTTCTTTTTTTTAATACAGATTATTTAAGGTACCATTGTTATGCACACAGATTTTACATTTGAATAAGTGGTTTACATTTTATATTTTGTGTTGGCTGTAGTGAGAGCTAAAGTAGGCTGTACACTATGCAAATTTCAGGTGGTTTGTGATGGAGCTGCGGAAATTCACACAGTGGGTGTGCCTGTTGGCCCGTTTCTGCATCCCTTGAACAGCTGATTGAAGGAGCAGGTTAGAAAATATTCAGGCGAATGGAGCTTGCAGCCAATCAGCCAATCTTAAACTATTTTTATGATTATATGTACATCCCAGCAACCCAAACCAAAAGACGTATCCGCAGCTATAGCAGATTTAAGGCTTTAGTAGATGAACACTTGGCCAAAGCATGAAATTCTGTGGTGATCAGTCATTTGTGATGCTTGATGTTTAATAGCTTTTAGAAAGAGGATTAAAAACATATTTTCTTACTATGTAGATTCTATTTATGTTAAAGGTAATCTGCAGAGTTTAAAAACTATTTCTCTCTCTCCCTCTCTCCTATTTGCTTATTTGCTGTATCTGTCTCTGGTATTTGTCTCCATAGTTCAGGTTTTCCTCTGTGTAGATAGCTCCACCTTACTTCATTATGTTCCAGTCTGCATCTCAGCCACATGTCCTTTGCTGAGTGGATCACTATATGATCTTTAGACCTATACAATGTTTTGCTGTTGTAAAAATCTGTTCAGTTTGGATTGAACTTCTTAACGATTTTCAAGGTGTCATCGGGATTGAGTCCTGTCTGCCAACAATGCTAGATTGGGAGTTATTGCTATCTCATCACAACTGTAGCTTACAGAGATCACACTTTCAACACATCAGAACACATACAAACTGTGGTATTGTGTGGCAATCCCACAGTAGAACTGGATGTTATAGTCACCCAGGACTCTCACTAGCCAGAGGGGCTGAGTGATTCCAGGAAGCAAGTTCTTGTACTGGCAGAGAGCTGACTTTGCAGTTCTTCCCAGGTTTTCTGGATGTAACTGGGTTCTGGAACTCTGGAGATTTCTTAGAGTTCTGGGTGGGATGAAATCTCCAGTTCTGAGGTCAGGTGTTGCCGGTGATCAGGTGGCTGAGGGCAGCCTCATTAAGAGGCCGGACCAGAGCTTAAGGGAGGAGTTGGTGTGGTGTGTGCTGGAGGCACACGAGGGCCAAGCCAGGTGTGGTGTGTGCTGGAGGCACAAAGGAACAGCCCGGGAGGCTGGAAGTTTTGGAGAGGCTTAGAGAGCCAAGCACAAAAGGTGTGTGTGTGTGTTGGAATTAAAAGCTGCTGAAAGCTGCTAAATGGCACAGAGTATTTCTGTGACTGAACGGGACAACGTGAGAATGGTGAGATAATCTGTTTGCTGAAATACAAGCCTACTTTATGTACGGCTGAAGAAAGCTGTCGTCTGTTACAAAAGAAATAAAAGACTGTCCTTTTTCTGTTCAAACGTCTTCAAGACTGTTCCTTAAGCGCTCACCATATGTGCTAAATTCCCCAAATATCACACAATCTAGTGCTGGGCTTTCTTATTAAACAATCTAGAATGCACTCTGTATTGGATGCATATTTCTAAAATAAGTATTTTAGACAATAATAACACTAATTATAAAAAATAATTTTTAAGTTTTGTAAAAATATTTGTTTGACTTTTTTATGAAAAAAATTAAACTGACCAAAAACACTATAGATTTTCACGTAGTACTTTATAACATGTTTACAAAAAGCACTCATGGTTATATGTTTTTTAATATTATTGTAACCGGTTTGCCTAATTGATGCTACCAAGTAACACTACAGTACCGCCTTTAATGTATAACAGTTCTAAGTGAATACAGCATTTACTGTGTCAGCAAGTGCCTAACAACAAAACAAATCTATGCACTCAATTTACATTTGTGCTGCTGTGCTCTGTGGTATAATATTATTTCTGTCTGGATACAATATTATCTCTAAAACACAAGGTTGGGGATCAAGGACTGAGATGACAGTTCTGATTTTCAACATGAGATTTTGACATTAAAGGATGCATCAGTGTGGCTACAAAGGTCACTTTATTTAAATGTTAAGTCACTGCTGAAACGATGTACTGTCAACAACAAATGGGCCATGAAATCTTAGAGATGGTTTTGAATAGGCTTGCATGTATCAACAAGAACCTATTCAAAGCAAATACCCAAAATGAAACAATACACGAGAAAGTAATAAATAAAAAGGAAAATTACCTTTATAGAACTCTATTAAGTAATGAAAATGAAGGCACTTTTTAGTTGTGTTTGCAATCAGCACCCAGGGGAGTTACTGGCTATGTAGGAATGTTCATAGACTCAGTGAAGTGTGTGTGTGGTTATTGTCAATTATATGGAAATCGTAACTCTAATTGGAAATAACAGTTAGCCTGCAAATCTTAATATGTGTAATTTTTAGCCTTTGTTTATTCAACGACCCGACAGCTTTAGTTTCTCAAATTTTTTATGATATAGGCAGAAATTAGCAAAAGCAGGTAAAGATACAATCAAAAGTACTCAAACAATTTGGGCAACATAAAAAGTGTTTTAGAGCACATGTAAACACAGGGGGGTTGATTTACTAAAGAAAAATTTGATGTTCACTTTCAAAGGGAATTTGCACTTTGAAAGGGAAGGTTCCATTTAGTTTAGTGAATGAACTGAAGCTTTAATGACTTACATCACCAAATTATTTGTGACCAACAATAATTTTTTAACATTTTCCTTGTATATAATTGGGTATATTTTGCAAAGAGAAATTTTACCATATTTACCAACTCCAAAGTAGGGTTGGCCTCGATGTTCGCCGCCGAGCACCCCGCACAAGACACTGTGCCTTATGAACCCTGATTGGCTAAAGGCTTGTACCTGACCAATCAGGGCACAGAGAACAGTGAGAGCCATGATTGGGCAAAGTCGTGATGGCTCTGCCCAATCATGGCTCACCCTGTTACAACTGTAAACAGTTGGGCGCAGCTAGCTGTCACTGCTAGCTCCGCCCAAATGTATATATGTTACCGGCATCTGTCAAAAAGCCATTCTGCGGCATGTGACCTGGTATGGGAGGAAGGGGGGCGCTCGCTCATCCCCCCTTTCCGGCCCTACCAATCCTATGCTCGGATTAAGAGTCTGGTAGGGAATTCCCCCCCATTTTTTTACATGGGGTTCCTCCTCAATATTCCCACTAGACCTTAAGGGTCACACGTGGGAATAGAGTCTTGCAGCCCTTAAGGGCTGAGAAGTGACTGGGAAATAATCCTGGGCATCTGCTCTGCAGCTTCTTTGGTGATCTGAAACAACATTCCAATGGTAAAAGGCTTATTGTAATGCAGTGAGACACAATCTGAACACTGATTATCAAGCAGCTTCTCAGTTATTACGTTCACACAGTTGCACAGGTGAAGGTTCAGTTACAAGAGATGTTCCACATAAATAAAATGTATTCAGAAATAAAACATTCTTGCCAAGATATTCAATAGCCAGTTCAAGGAACAAAGTGCAAAATACAGTAGTCAATAGAAACAAGCAATGATTTGTGATGAGTGAACTGGTTTGCAGGAAGTTCAGCAAACCCTGAAATAAATGTACTAAAGCCAAGCATAGTGGTGGACCCTAGTGAAATCTATGGGAGATTAATCATATTATTTTTTCCTGTCCTTTTAGCTTTTGTTAAAAAAAAGAAAAAAAAAAGGTACAGGTTTAAAATCCTTTAAATAACATGCTATGGGGGTGCCCTAAACCTGCACATGAATTTGCAGAGCAATGCAATGCGCTCCTTTAAAAGTGATTCTTTTTTTATAAACAGTGACACTACTGCTGTTGAATGACAAATCCCCGCCAGCTTCTGTTTGTAAACAAATAGGCCAGGAATCTTGGCAATCCCTAAAGGATCTGTGAATGGATGATGCAGCTGTGTGGGTGGAACCATGTACAGCCACACCAATTCCATACAACAGCAGC
Source organism: Nanorana parkeri (assembly GCF_000935625.1). NCBI lineage: Eukaryota > Metazoa > Chordata > Amphibia > Anura > Dicroglossidae > Nanorana > Nanorana parkeri. The sequence continues at coordinate 1,086,780 of NW_017306679.1, forward strand.
AGCCTACAGGGAGAACCCCCATGATTCAGGTAAGTGGAATAGAGTTGGGATAGAGTTGTGGTATAGAGTTGGGAACTGTAATTATGTACCCCGCCATATACAGGCATGTCCCTAATTTAAACTTTAGCAAGCCTGAGCTTTTGTAAAAGTTATCTGGGTTTATTGGGTTTCAAAACATTGTTTGCTTCTGCGTGCTGCTGGGGTGTGAGCTCCACTGGATAGAGTGAGAAGATACAATGTTGTAGGTTACAAATATTTATTTCACTCAGGGCAATCATGAAGATGTTTATGCCAGTGGTGTAGGCTGAGGAAAGGAATACATATTTGGGAAAGAGCTTCTGGAAAAGTCCTTCCCTCTCATACTTTGCTTGGAGAGGATTTAGTGTTGTTGGGTCCTTCCCTCCCAGGCTTTGCCTGGTGAGGATATATACGTGTGAAGGGTCTTGCCTCCTTGGCCTACTGTCTGAGGAGGATGTGGATCTCCTCTACGGCCTGTTGCCTGCAGAGAGAATAACTAAAGATTGCCAGTCTGAGCTTAAAGGTCCAATACTACCCTGTGATAGGGACTAAAGATACTTAAAAGGTCGTTTTCTATCTGGACTACCTATTGTGTATTAGTCTTTTGTAGAGACATAATGAAATCGAAAATCTACTGAGTACTAAGTGGAGGGAACGTATGTTGCTGTTTTTGGGTATCTTGTACCCCCAACACCCTATCTCCTAGATGTTTGGGCCAATAAAATAAGCAAAAAGAATAGTGATGGAGTGGAAATTTGTCTGTCAGACACCACTAGTGGGTGAGTTTTTGGATGCAGCTAAAGGGCAGGTCACCAGTAGAAAGTCTAAGAGAGTCAGTAAAATGCAGCAGCTCCTAAGGGGGGTTACATATCAAAACTATATAGAATAGACACTTGAATTGTACTGTACTTGGCTTGTGGCATGTTATATTGCTTTCTCAATTCTTTAAATCCCCATTTTTCTTTTCTTTAAGGACCATCATTCATTATCATGGGTTTTGACACCTATTTATAGTAAATCTAGGCCTTCATGTGACATAGGTCATCATCTGTCTCTCCATGTCCCCAGATCCAACTCTCACCAGGCAGGTATGGGCATTGCATGTCTCAGTCTTCCTGGTATTAGAATTAATGCTCTTTTTTGAATCCTGTTATGTAACTGTGCAGAGTTTCTGTAAGGGGAATGAGTAGATTTACTAAAACTGGATGTAGCCTTTGCAATTGACAACAACCTTAGATGGAAGGATAGTTGGTAACTGTTTGGAAACCTGTCTTTGTTTTTTGACAGAAAACATTTTGAAAACCCTTTGTAAAATATGCTTTAAGACAACACTTAAAGGAGAGCTATGAGGTGAGTGCTTTTCACTCACCTCATAGTTCTAGCCGACCTGTGACAATGAGACTGTCACAGGTCGGCTCAGTAGATCGGGAGGTGAGCGAACACATACCGGGTTCGCTCGCCTCTCGATCCTGTCACGGCTCTCTGCCGTGACAGGGGGAGGGGCTGGATTCCCCTCTCCCCGCTCCGATCTGCCAGCGCTGACTGGCGGAACGGACGGGGGAGGGGGCGGGTACAGCTGGCTCTGCCTCTAGATAGGCAGAGCCAGCTGTCACTCACGCAGCTGGGCGGATCCCGTCATCTACGTCGGGATCCGCTCCGGCGTCTCAGTATACCGCAAGCTGTAGCTCGCGGTATACTGAGCTTAGGGTAACGGGAGGATGCTAGTTTGTGTCCTCCCGTTACCCTAAGGAGAACTATGGGGAAAAACACTGACCCCATAGTTCTCCTTTAACAGTTTTGCATGCTGTGTTTGTTAAGAAGACTTCTTCTCAATCCCTGACCCAACCAGCAGTGTCAGAAGGACAGCAATTAACCGAAAATCTTCAAAGCATTGAAAACTTGACCAAAAATTACAGACTGTTTGTGTAGCCACCCTGCCATGAACAGGAGTGTCTATTTAAATTTAGTTGCTGTCAGATTGTCGTCAGTCTGATCTTGATTTGAAAGGCATTGCTCATTTGGTTATCGTTTGCATCTGCCAGCTGCTGGGGGTAACCTGGCTACAGAGCACAGCAACCAATAATCGTGTGCTATGAATATCTATGTCTCCATAGTTAATCAGTAGGAGGTTCATGGCCAGTAGCGCATGCTGGGGGAGGACATTAATATTAGGGGTGGACTATGTGAGAGCCTCTGTCTCTCCCCAGCCCTATCCGGGGAAGCTGCTGTGGATTGTATGACATGTCCAGGCCTGAAGCTTAGGCAGGGAAGCCATGTGCTCACACTGAGGCCTGGCTCTGGGGCCTATTGAGTGAAGCTGAGGATGGAGATGACAGAGAGCCACTTTACCAGGTGGGGGAGCCTGAGAAGTGATCCTCTGCTGTAACATGATAATCTATTCTGCAGTGGACTAGTAGCTTTTGCATCAAGTACTGCACTGCTAGGAGCTCAAGACACAGATTACCACAAATGGCTTAAAGGTCATCTATCTGTGAAGGCTGTGAGTACTTTGTTCTAACATTTTTTTGGAGTCTGTTACATCCTGGGTGTCCTGTGCCCTAACTCTATCTCCTTACATTCTACAGTAAAGGTCTTCAGCATTGCATCTTTTGTGTGGACTTCCGCTTTATCAGTCACCACTAGAGGGCTGGTAAGTGCTTTTGGGGGAGCATATATTATGGTAATCCCTAGACATTCTAGGAGGGACCATTTTATTTAGCGGATCCTTCAGGGGTGAGCATTTTTTTCTGGGTTTCCCCAGCTGCAGGCTGATAGGGACTAGGAATGCAGCATTTGTGGGAGGGGGGCCTAAAATTTGCTCTGGTGCTTGAGGAGGTTAAGATATGCCACTGTTACTATGCGTATATTTCTTACTCGTTTTCCAACCCACATCTTGATCAAAGCATTTAATAGGAAGCAATGATGCTTCTGACATACACTAATTTTTGTTCATTCACTGTGTGTGTCAAATAAATTAAAAAGAGAATATTATTGTTTAAGGGGAAACAAGCATAAAGTACATGGCAATGGCACAGCACAACATTCACTGCAGCTTAGCCACTCATCAGTATGTATTAGGTCATTACCATTTTCTGCATCAGCACAGCTCAGTGAAGGTTAAAATGAGAGGTGAAATGTTCTATGACTATCCAAATATTAAGTCTGTTCCTCACTATGGATATATCTGATTCTCTAGCCACGAGTCCTATTGAATAAAGATAATGTATTCTGGCTTTTAAGATACACAGTTTGGACTGGAATTTATCTATTTGTATATATTGCAGAAAATGGCCAAACCTCAGAACATAAGTTTTACCTGTATGCAGAACAAAAACAATATTTTTTGTAAATGCACGTTACATATCAATCAATTATTTGCAGACATTTTCTGACTTTATGTATATGCTGTACGTGTCGTCTTGTCAATCTTTTTTTGTTCATTTTAGTTTTTTGAGAAGAAAGTATTGTAATTTCACACCACATAAGTTCCAGTATTTTACATACTTTAGAGCAAAAATTGTATTTACAGACCTTGGACTCCATGAGGTAGATATTCTGTCTGTTTAGATTAGTCTTTCTCAACCTTTTTACCCCTTAGGAACCATTGAAATAGTTTTCCCTTACTAAAAATTATTATACCTTCAGATCACGATACAGTATCATGACCAGTGGGTTTTAAATAAAAGAATAAAGAATGGGGTTTACGTATCCCAATCATAAAATTATCATAAATCAAATGAATAATAATAATAATGGCCAGAAAAGAAACATAGTAACAATGGTGGTCAGTGTATAAGTGACCCTTACATGGGTGGTCAGTGTGAGCAGAAGATCAATCTGCTACTGCTTCTTCCTTCAGGAACCTCTATTACCCTCTAGAGCAGTGCATCTTAAAGTGTGGGTCGCGACCCCATATGGGGTCACGCAGATGAACAGGGGGGGGGGCA
>NW_017306679.1:1090760-1103613 GCF_000935625.1 Nanorana parkeri
GGAGGAGAGACACCGACGCTGAGGGGGGAAGGAGGGGAGAGACGCTGGGGTCATGTAAAAATTTCCTCGACCAAAAAGGGGTCACGAGAAATTTTAAGAAGGCCTGCTCTAGAGTACCATTTCTTAACCCTTTTACCGCAAAAGGAATCTTTGAAACCTTTTAAGGTCCCTGGAAACCTTCACTGAAAATGATTATACCTATTATTTACTGAACATTAGCATGAGAAGTAGATTTAAAAAAAATTATACAGAATGGGGTGTACTTATCCCCATAATGCAATTATCATGAAATGAATAATAATAATAATAGCCAGAAAATGGCCACTTCTTGGTCTGATATATGTAACTACCAAAAGTGATTTAGAACACTAAGCCTTTAAACCAAGTTCTAAATGACTGCATTTGTTATTTTTAATAGCTAGTAAAATGGAAAGGTATTTAGATTTATACAAAAATATTTTGCATTTTTATTCTTTGAAGTTTGCATAATTGGGAGCGTGACAAGAGTGTGTTCTTTCTCTACATACTTTTTACTTTTCATTTTGAAAAATTGGAAGATATGGATACAGGAAAATTGGCGATTTTCAAATCGGTAGAAAGCATGAAAAATTATACTCCACAAACATAGACAACATAAGTTAATAGCCAACAAAACAATGTAGTCATTCAAGTTGTAAAAATAGCACTAGTCATTCAGTGGGTTGATTCTTGTTCCATTACTATTTAACAAGGTGATTTTCTTTCTTATTTCAGCATTGCTGTCTACCTGCGGCCTGAAAAAGAAATATCACTTTGACTCTGTACTCTGGTGATCTCTTTGTTCTATGAACAACATTGAAAGTGCAGGGATGCTTAATAAGAATAGTAACAGTGATGGCTTCAACTGTGAGGAGCGGGGAGTCAGTGATAGAGCTGAAGCAGTGTACTGACTATGAAGTAGTGGGGCCCAGTGTGAAGCCTGGATATGGCACTTTCTTAATTGCTCTCTCTTTACTGTTGAGTAAGCTACTTACAATTACAGCAAAATACACAACAAATTATGTGAAAACATCTTTTACAGCAAGGGATTCGCAAAGAACTGGCACAAAGTCCTTTTTCCAGGATGTTTACTGTTCTGTGCGTCTATGAAGTAATTCTAAATTGTAAAGAACAATAAAAGTTTAATGATGCTGCAACACCTGTTCCTATGCCACCGATTGTAGAATTTCTTTCTATCCCACTTACAAACTAAAACCTCCCCTAGATATAATACATATAGATTGTATTGAACAAATATCCTTAGATACAGCATAACTTTTGCCTGTAACATATCTTCCATCAGCATTTAGTTGGATGTCTCCTTTAATCACAACTACTGTAACACTGGGAATATCTCTTTATTCTTAGCCCACCTATATTCAAAGTGGTTGTTAGTACTTAACTTAACTCCCCTTCTCACTTTATATTCAACTACAAATTATCTAGAGATCAAGGAAATATTTTCACTAATTCTTATTCTAATTCTTTTGTCCTTCCACCTTCTAAGTAGCTCTTTTAAGAAGATCAAAATTACTGTTATGTTCCATCTTTTTCTCTGGGACCTGGCAAAACAATTATCCTTTCCAAATTGAAAGCAACTCAACTCTAGAGTACACCATTTAACCATACGTTTAATACATTCCACATCTACATGATTTTGCTACAATGGAACATCATATGGTTTACATCCAGCTTGGTAGAGCCACACTATTAAATATTTTGGATCCACCTCACCCTTCTATTCAAAGTATCACTTTCTGGAAAAAAAGGCCCTGATAATTAATTTACAGTAGAGCTTATCAAGTCAGCCCCTACAATTTGCTGTTTAATCCTGTTAAAACATCATTCGATTGCCTCTTCTGTATTCTTCACCAGCTGGAAAAACTTTCTCAATTTCTCTTTACATGCATTTTCCACCATATAGTGAGATTCTCCAATTAAAAATGTAACCCTTGCTGACCATTAAGACATTACACCCATATCAGAGCTGAATAATATATAATTTTATTTTATGAAAAGCACAAAGAGTTTGTAATTTCCAGTTGTTCTCTAAGGGTATAAAATGGGATAGGCTCTCCCCCTTTATTAAAAAATTCCTTTAAAGCCCCAAATCCCTCCTGATTCCATAATTCAAAGATTATTTATAGTAGTACTATTACAAACCTAATTCCCTTTAATGGGCAAAAATTAGGGATGCACCGATACCAAGTACCGTAGTCGGTACAAGTACAGATACTTTTTGAGCTCCAAGACTAGACTAGAGAAAAATTCAATAGTTAGGAGGCAGCTGTCATTTGTAAGTAGCACAAGGAGCTCCTGGGATTTATACATCTCTGTTTTAATGTATGATTTTGTCTATAAATATAAATAAAGGGATGCACTGATACCAGTTTTGCGAGTACAAGTACTGATACTTGCCTAAGTACTTACAGATACAAGTACAGATACATTTTTGTTTATTGTCATGTGACAGTTTTTCTAAAACAATACAGACTAATGAATTCAGGACAGTGGTGGAGCGCCAGAGCCAGGTCCCAGCTGCAACCGCATGCAGCCCTGGTAGTTCTTGTGAAAATGCCAAGTATCGGCACTGGTATCTGAAAAGTATTGGTGCATCCCTAGCAAAAATTATGAATTCTGCAGTTTGATTCCCACCCTTTTCCCAAATGGCCTTCCAGACTCTTCCAAGATGGGTTTACATGGTTGAACAGGTTGAGCAAAGAAAATATAACAGATTCCTTCATTAATGCTTACGAGCATGGATGGATGGATCCCCTGCTATTTACATTGTATGCTGCCTGAACAGAGCTTGCAGTTGATTGGCTGCAAACTCTGTTCAGCTGACAATTTTCCAACCTGCTCCTTTGATCAGCTGATGCCGAGCAGATGGGTTCTGGCAGTGGCACCCACTGTGCGAATACACCCAGTTCTTCAAGAACCAGACGAAATTCCCATTGTGTATATCCTACTTTAGAATATCCCTAAAAAACCTCAATCTTCTTAAGTCATCAGGCCTTATCAAAAAGGGTAGAGACTGCACCACATACATTAACTTTTGAAGAATGTAAACTTGAATACATTTTAATAAAGTTAACTGTCCCCATTAATGAGGCAAATTCTTCCACTCTTCTAATAGTTTTTAACCAAACGTATTACTGTAGTATAATTAAGAGTATAAATCATGTTCTATTCCCTACCAAAAAATAAACCAAGATAGCTAAGCCTTTGTGAACACTCCCTACCCGGCGGGGCATATATATTATTTTACTAAACACAATTCTGATTTACCCGGATAATTTAAGAGACGTAAAATAATAAGTCAATGGCAAGAAATTGTACTTTCAAATCTTTAGGCCCTAATGAGATTCCCGAAAAATAGTTTCTAAGTGCCACCACCAAAGGTGCAAAAGCCAAATTAAAATTAAAATGTGAAATGTATTTTAATCTTATCTGAGACATATTCATTGATAAAGAGCCTAATATAGGAGGTCTGATACACTTTAACCAAACAGTTCAAAAGGTTCCCCTGAAAGTCAAATCTCTGGAGGGCATCATTAATGTTCTACTGTACACTAGCAAAAACCTTCTTGGTGTCACTCAAGAAGATCAACACATCCACTTCCTGTTTAACCCACTTTTCTAATTTTTTTCTCTTACCAACTACTCAATTATTGGCAAAAGTTGTAATATGTTCCTTAGTGAGGACCAGCCTGTATGAGGGGCACATAATTGTTTATGTAATACACACCTCCTCTTTGGTATTTTTATTTTACATACTTTTCCTGTTTTGTAGTACAAATGTAGTGTAATACCCTTCTAGGTAAAAAACGATTGCAGATCATTTTGTGAAAACAATTTACAAGTAAAATATTTTAGATTTCTTCTGTCAACTAAGATACATGATCAAACCTCCTACAATGTGAAAATGTACAAATTTTGTCTTTTTTGTTTTTCGCAAGTCTTTTATTATACTTCCTAAATGAAAGTACCTTCTGCTAATTCATCTTAGCATTCATTATCCTATTCTATGATTAAAGAGATCTTGATTATGCTACTGATAATATTAGAATTTGTTAATCAAGTTTCAAGGGCTTTCTTTTTTCCTGTGTCCTTTTTTTATTGTAACAGTTTCTGTCGCCAGTTGTGTGAACTTCAGAAAACACAGTGACCTTGAGAATATTAAGTACTCTTAACTTTGCCATTGGATAGACGCAGATCTGCCCCATTGAACTTTATTGCTTTGCCCTCTCTTGTAACTGCGATAGAATCTCTTGCAGGCCTCACCCACATTTAGTTCGGTTCTTTTTAGTGGAAATATTTGCCAATCCACATTAGTAGGTTTGCACATAATAATTAATCTTCAAACTAGGGTTACCAGTTATTTGTCTTCCTTGCACTGTTTGCATTTTACATTTTAAGTGAATATATCCCTTTTAATTATGTTATAAACTAGTAATACAGTATGAGTACGTTTAGCATAATTACACTTTCCGAGTTCTACAACTACCTATGTTGTTCAATACCTATATTTCACATGCAAAATATGTGAAGCAGAGGAACTATGTGTGATAAAGAACTGCTTCTCCAGGCTTATAGGCCTTTTTCTGTAAATTTTAGGCAGGGCATTTTTTTAACTTCACTGTGAAGTTCATACAAAAAAATGTATTGAGGTTACATAAACTATAAATTACTCGGTATACCTCGGTACCACTTGTGCATAAACAATATAGTATAACCTTTTAATTTGTGGCTTCAAAGCTGTATGTCTAGCCAAACAGACAAATATACAAATCTGTAATTCTGTTGTCTAGAAAGAATTTCCAGACACTATATAACAGGGGTGCCCATTAGGTCGATTGCAATGTACCAATCCATCGCAAAGCGAACACTGATAGATCGCGATCGGCTGTGTCCTTTGTGGCTTTTTCTCTGGATCCCTGCTGCTCTCCCCTTATCTGTATGCAGCAGGGATCCAGGGAGAAGTGAAGGCAGCCCTGCAGTCGGCGGTGGGGGGTGGAGGACGGAGGCACTGTCACAGCAGCATGGCCGAGCGGTGAGGAGAGAGAGCCGCTTGGCCAGGATCTGACAGCCAGCGGCTCTCTCTCTCTTTCGTCCCCGCCCGGCCATGGCCCGGTCCTCTGCCCCCTCGCCGTCTGCAGCACTTCGTTCACTTCTCCTTGGATCCCCACTGCATATAGATGGGGAGAGCAGCAGGGAACCAGAGGTGAAGCTGCAGGCTGAGCCCCCCTGTGTGTGTGGCCGAGCAGTGGAGGATCAGTAGATATCAGTGATATGTACAAATCCTCTGTGCAGAGCAAACGCTGGAGTGATCAGCTGATCACTCTAGTGTTTGTAAATAACTGGGGACACATAGTACTGTGTGTTCCCAGTTATGAAGGAACAGGAACTGCTTTGCATCACTTCCTGTTCATTCATGAGTTTCTCAATGGGGAGTAGCACTCTGTACAGAGGATTATCCCCATTCAGAAACTGCTTGATAGTAAATATGTTCTGAATGAATAGGAAGCCTCTGTACTTTCCATTCATTTAGAACAGAGGCTGCAGAAAAAGAGATTGAGGACTTTGTGTCCTCAATTTCTTTTTCTATTTTAAAAGGGAAATATCAGGGGGCTGTTTAGACCCCCGCACCCCCCATTTCAGATTGCCATAAACGTCAACCCCTTCCAGGAAGTCCCACTTAAGTAAGGTGTTGTGGTGACTGGAAGGCACTGCCTACTGATATAATATAAATACGTAAGAATTATTATTGAAATCAAAATAAGGTAACTAAACAGACATATTTCTAATTGTATCAAGATAGCAATACTGTTAGTTCTTACAGAAAAAAACTTGCCCTGGAAAATACTCCTGGAATGTTAAAGTTTGAATATAACTGGTCACTGTAGGGAAATAACAGTTAATAGTACTGACACTGATACATAGGGGTTGATTTTCTAACGGCAAATAGGCAAGGACGTTTGCACCTTTCCACGGGAAGTTTTCCCTCAGCTTAGTGAATGCAGTGAAGCTCTCTTGATTTCCTTCATCCAACCATGTGCAAGAAAAATACTGTTTTTTAGTTTCCTTGTATGTGATTGGATATACTTTGTACCAGATTAAGCTAAGGGTAAACTAACCACGCAAAGCACACATTCTCTTGCAAAGTGAACAGCGTATTTGACTTTAGTAAACCAGCCCCATAAGGTCTATGGTTCCTAAACAAAAATATTTACCTTCATTCATAGTAAGTTGTGTATATTCTATTCCAGTGATTTGTAGGCATACACAATGTACCAGGCAACATAATTTTATTTGTATCCACATGATTCAGTATTCATGTCGATTATTCACACATTTGTAATGCTATACAGTTAGTTCAGCAACATGTTACATGTCAAATAAGTATCAGTCCTGTGTTTAGCGGTTATTGTACTCTTACTGTCTGCAAGCTCATAGTGTTACATTGACATCACCATGTAGTATAATGCACAATGGCTCACAATGCTAATCCACCCTCTCCTAGTCGAATAGTACGGTTCAAGGGTTACATGCTATATGCTTATATAATTATACCAACAGTATTTAAAAACAGACAATAATGTTTAATGAATAAATAACTAGAGGTTACATTTTTAGATCTGCATGGAGGTCAACTTTGAAGACAGATTATATTAAAGTGAACATGTTATTTGCCCATACAAGGCAAACTAACAGGTTCAATTTAAAGGAGATGCAACAAAAAAACAGTGCTCACCTTCCTTGTGCATCCCTCCTGCCCTGATGTGTCACCAGACATTCTTAGAAATACACAGAACTGCCAAGTATGGGAGAATATGTTCAACACTAGTGATGAGTCAAATGTGCCTGGGTTCAATTCACAAGATTTTTGCTGAACTTATCAAAAAATTAAAAAAAACTGTAGACTTTATTCTGAACCCCATTGACGTTTATACCGGGGGAATCCTGAAAATACATTTTGGTCATTTTCAAGGATAATAGACATGGCGTTGTCAAACAAAGGGTATGGGGAGCTGGGTGCTGACATGTAAAACATGTACTACTGCAAAAAATGTTTTTTTAAATACCATTAAGTGAAAAGAGGGCCCTTTTTTATGCAACTCTGAGGGAAATACCAATTCTTCACATTAAATGCATTAGAGATGCCCTTAAAGTGACATTAAACCCTCAGATTTTTTAACATAAACCAATACTGTAATGTGTGCCTTACTGTAATCCATGGTTGTTTCCCTTCTCTTTGCTGCTCTTCCTTTTAAATCTGTATCTCTTCTCATGCTGGGCAGAACTTCTGTTTTGCAGCAGACTGCCTGTCTCTGAAATGGATACATGGTGTCTGTGTGTAGGTTCACAACCTGAGCCAGCACTATAGGAAGAGGCACTCAGCTGCAAAGGGAAGTTCTCCCCAAGCATGAGAAGAGATACAGATTTAAAAGGAAGAGCAGCAAAGAGAAGGTAAACTACCATGGATTACAATAAGGCACACATTACAGTATTGGTTTATGTTAAAAAAATCTGAGGGTTTAATGTCACTTCAGGCTTTATGTGGGATTAGAGAACAGTACAATTATCCAGCAACATTATTCTGGCATCCCATAAATTGCATGTGTAATAATAATTATTTTCTTTTACATTATTCCTCAGCTTATATAAATAAGCAGCAACCCAATATGATAGATTTCCACTCACAACAAAAGTCTCTATCAGGTACTTTTTGCAGAGATATGTGATTTTTATGTAGTAGAAATAGGACAGAATTGCATGGTGGAAGTAGCAGACAACAAATCTAAAAGCTCTCAGAAGGTAAATACTTTAAAAAAATAAAACAAAAATGTCTTACAAATTTCCAAACCATGTTTCATAGCGTAGCTTGTTATTTTCTTCTCAGTACCACACTGTCTTGTCTACAAAGTTAAATCAAATGCCACAGAGAGTGCACAAAAACACTTTAAAACCATAACCCAACAATCCAGAGATGAGACAGTTTTTATGCTGAAATAAACATTACAGTGCCATACTTCAGAAACAATAGCCAGACATATAGCACAGTGGCTGGAGAGTATGTGAGCAGCTTGATTAGGCAGCAAGATGAGTAATTTTTTTATCTAGAAAGAACAATCAGAGTAAGTTTTTTTAAAGATAGCAGCCAATAATATTGTACAGAATCATTGGACATTATGTAAGCAGTTTACTTGGCCAATATGTTACAGGCAGAGATATGGCACTTTTTATTGCGGAAAAAAAAACTACAGTTTATTATATCAGAGTGAAGATCCAAAAATATTGTACTGACAAATACATCATGCAGGTATTTTCACAAGATCGCAATGGAAGTATTTTAGACACAAGAGCCAGAAATAATGTTCATACTCAAGGCATACTATGAAAGCAGCCTTTTTAAGCCCCAATTTAAAAAGGAGAGGCATGTTTTATTATGAAAACAAAATACAGTGTAATGTTACAGTATAGATTACATGTACAATATGTACGTTTTTTAATAGAGTGCAATTGCAGAGGAAGAGAGCAGGAAGGTTGTTTGTAGAATTTTAAAAAATGGAGTATATATATTTTTTCATAGTATTGAGATTCATAGGGAGAGACCAGGCAGGTTTCATATGAAATTAAAAATGATTGTCTTTTTTTTTTAGACAAAATACAGAAAAATTGCGATTTTTTTTTTCTAGCAATGTGCTTTGCACAGCAACTTATAGGGTATGAGTTACCAAAGGCTGTTCACTTTGCAAGGGAATTTTCCCTTAGTTTGGGGAATATTGTGAAAATTCACTTTGCAACAAATACCCAATCACATGCAAGTAAAATAAAAACAAAACAGTACTTTTACTTGATTGGATGATGGAAGCTACCAAAGCAAAGTGAAAATGCTCTTGCAAAGCCTATTTGCCTTTAGTAAATCAACCCCATATTATCTGCTGGAAGAGCAAACAATATTTTAATTACATTACCATGTTAAAGCTTATATGAAATTTAGTGATAAGGTTAACATCTAATTTAAAAATAAATAATATCAGTCTTGGATGGACTGACCTTTTGAGCACTAATTTGAACCTATCCACTGCATTGCCAAATGGGCTGCCAACATACCATGGCACAGACACATTTTTTCCAAAACAGTGCTCTGATATGTGTGCTAATACATGGTAAAATGCACATTTTGATGTGGTACTGCAACACATGGGTATGAATGAGCCCTAAGTGGAGTTCATTTTGTATGTACACTAAGAGCTCATCTAGACAGACATTGGGGGAGTTTATCAAAACTAGAGCAGACAATATCTGGAGCAGTTGCACATGGCAACCAATCAGCTTTTCTTTTCAGTTTGTTCAGTTAAGCTTTGAAAATAAGAGATAGAAGTTGATTGGTTGCAAGGGGTAACTGTTCCAGATTCTGTATGCTCCAGTTTTAATAAATTCTCCTCATTGTCTTGCAGCAGCTGACAAGACAAAATTCCAAACTGCTTCAACAGTGTATTGTGGATGGCAGTTCTTAGGCCTGCTTTGCTTTCAACTGCAGTTCTTTGCATGCAGATCCTATTAAAATGCATATGCATTGTAGGTAGTGATGAGCCGAACAGTCCCCAGTCCGGTTCTAATTCGAACTTTCAAACATGGAAAAAGTTCTAACTCAAACTTAGAATTCAATGTAAGTCTATAGGACCATAACACTGAAAATCAAATGTCCCCATTTTGAAGGCTTATATGTAAGTTATTGGCCATACAAAGGATATGGGGATTTTGGTACTGCCCTGGGGGACATGTATCAATGCACAATGCAAAAAAACACTTAAAAAAATACTGTTTTTAAATGAGCAGTGATTTTAACATTGCTTAAAGGGAAACAATAAAAATGAAAAATTCCAACAGGCATTCTCCACTGTCCCTCTAAACTGCCTCCTGTGGTGCTCACAATCAGTCCCACAAAAAATGGTATGGGGATCCGGGTACTACCCTGGGGGACAGGAATCAATTAAAAAAAACACCTTTAAAAATACCATTTGTAGGAGCAGTGATTTTAACATCAATTAAAGTGAAACAATAAAAATGAAAAATTCCTTTAAATATCATGCCTGGGGGGTCCCCTTAAACTGCATGTGAAGTGGCGGATCTGTATGATATATAGAACATGCTGGTATTTATAAATAAAAAAATTACATTTAAATTGACAGTGATTGGTTTTCCCTTAATCTTGTAAACAACTGATTAGGAAGGCAGCCTGTATGAAGAGGCCACATTTTAGAACACTCAGAACAAGGTTAGAGATTTTTTGGATACATTCTGGTGTCTCTTTTGCAGACGTTGGATGAAAGTTACAGCAGGTGCTTTAAAATTTGGCCTTTAGTGTTGGTGGTGCCTTCACACTGTAAGGCTGGGCACACACCTTACAACTATCGCAAGACGCTGAGGGGCGGGCTTTCGATGACCGCAATGTCGAACATGTTCGTAAGATAAAAGCTGTGCGACCTTACAGTAGTAGAGCAAAACAAATGACAAATGCACTCAACAATTTGTCACCAGCTATACAGTAAGGTGGACACGAAATGGGCTTTAAACAGTAAAACAGTAGAAAGTTATCATGGCACACTCACAAGCCAGCATGTAAAAAAACTTGTCTCACCATTAAGGTTAATAACAGAGGTTTGGATACACGTCTTCTGCAGAAAATTTGAAAGCCGCACAGCCGCGCCAAGGCACCTCTTATAGTGCGGTCCTAACTCTAATCTATGAGAGTCTCCATCTTGGAGCACATGGGGGCAGAAGATTTCAAATTGGGTGCAGGTTTGTCAGGAGGAAGCCTGACCTCCCTTAAAGGCACAGGAACACACAAGGGATCCCGCACATCCCAATGGCAGCTGAGAACCCCCATGCATCACTGCACCAAATCAGTCAAGCAAAACAAATGACAAATGCACTCAACAATTTGTCACCAGCTATACAGTAAGGTGCACACGAAATGGCTTATTATAGAAAAAAAAAATTACAAATCCAAAACATTAATCCGAACAAATCCAAACAACCCGCTGGCCCCCCTCACAGTTCGCGTGTTCGGCAAACACCCGAACTGCCGATGTTCGAGTTAAACTCACACTCGACTCGAACATCGAGCCTGTGCCTAATTGTAGGCAAAGTAAGTAAAAAGGTGCATTTTGCTGTGTTTTGGTTTTGAAGACATGTATCGGAGCAGCGCTGCATTTAAATGCCAAAGGTAGAATCGAGCAACAGTGCTTAAGTATGAACTCTAATACTGCTATGCCCAGCATTAACTGAAACACTCATGCAACAGTTGGCTAAAAGCCAAGAGCATAATATTAGTTTACAGGTACAGAGACAATATTGTTACAAGTTTATATAAATTATTTATACTGGAGCCTGTTTAGCTAAGGATCTTGCACAGTACAGAGATAAATTCATATGGTGCAGCAGAAATGTTATTGTGTGATTTGTATACAAATTTGAGGATTATGTAAGGGATTTCATAACACCTTGAAGCACTTCAGAATAGATTGTATGGCACATTTTAGGCTTATTCTAGAAAGTAAACAGACCCAGAATGGATTTCTGATTGCACTAGGATAAACTATTAAATATTCTGACATTTCTAGTCTTTGTGCAAACAGAAATATGGCTTGAAATAAATAATTGTAATAAGATTACTCAATGAATTGGTAATGCAAAATTAATGAAATGTAAAAGGAAGAGTACAAATTGGATTTGCAATAAGATAAAAAGCAAATCCAGGCAACAAGAACAGTTAGTCAGTCAACTGCTAAGGCAGTATTGCAGTATTGCAGCTGAGGTTCAGTCACACACAGAGTTTTATGTAATTCAGTTAAGCTAGATTCTAGCTAGATTGCTTAATTTACATGATTCTGCAACTTCCTCTCTTTCTCAATGATCACAAAAGCAAAGAGTTTACAGTGTGCTGGGTTGGTAATAACAAGTCTTTTTGTGTGTGCAAGGAATAGATAAAACCGATGTTATGTATTTCATTTGTGTTCCCCCTGGGGAGATTTGTGTATTATTATTATACAGGATTTATATAGCGCCAATAGTTTGCACAGCGCTTTACAATATAAGGAAGACATTACAGTCACAATACAATTTAAGACAAGATGGTAAGGAGGGCCCTGCCCGTGAGGGCTTACAATCTAAAAGGGAGGGGCAAGTGATACATGAGGAGGTAGCTGTGCGGGGATGATTGTTTGAGAAAGTGATTGTTCAGTGGTTAGGGTGAGGTGGGATAGGCTTCCCTGAAGAGATGAGTCTTAAGGGATCGCCTAAAGGCAGTCAGTGTGGGAGATAGACGGACAGGTTGGGGTAGAGAGTTCCATAGAATGGGAGACACTCTAGTGAAGTCCTGGAGGCGAGCATGGGAGGAGTTGATGACGGAGCTGGAAAGCAGGAGGTCTTGTGAAGAGCGGAGGGGACGGTTAGGGTAATACTTTGAGACCAGGTTGGAGATATAGCCGGGGCCAGAGTTGTGGATGGCTTTGTACGCGGTTGTTAATATTTTGAATTTTATCCTTTGGGCTATAGGAAGCCAGTGTAGGGATTGACAGAGGGGGGTTGCAGACACTGAGCGGTTGGTTAGGTGGATGAGCCTAGCAGCTGCATTCATGATAGACTGAAGGGGGGATAGCCTGTGTAGAGGTAGGCCAATGAGGAGGGAGTTGCAATAGTCAAGACGAGAGATAACAAGGGAGTGGATGAGCAATTTTGTGGTATCTTTGGTGAGGAAGGAGCGTATTTTGGAGATGTTACGAAGGTGGAGGCGGCATGATTTGGATAGTGATTGGATGTGGGG
>NW_017306679.1:1106076-1110858 GCF_000935625.1 Nanorana parkeri
TGGATGGCTTTGTACGCGGTTGTTAATATTTTGAATTTTATCCTTTGGGCTATAGGAAGCCAGTGTAGGGATTGACAGAGGGGGGTTGCAGACACTGAGCGGTTGGTTAGGTGGATGAGCCTAGCAGCTGCATTCATGATAGACTGAAGGGGGGATAGCCTGTGTAGAGGTAGGCCAATGAGGAGGGAGTTGCAATAGTCAAGACGAGAGATAACAAGGGAGTGGATGAGCAATTTTGTGGTATCTTTGGTGAGGAAGGAGCGTATTTTGGAGATGTTACGAAGGTGAAGGCGGCATGATTTGGATAGTGATTGGATGTGGGGGAGAAAGGTGAGGTCCGAATCAAGGATGACACCTAGGACCTTGGCATGGGGGGAGGGCTGGATAGTTGTGTTAACAATCTCAAGGGAAAAGTTGGGGGAAGGTGCACGGGCAGGAGGAAATATCAAGAGCTCAGTTTTTGAAAGGTTGAGTTTTAAGAAGTGTTGCAACATCCAGATAGATATGTCAGTTAGTAGATTAGTGATACGCAAGGACACTGAGGGGGAGAGTTGCGGAGTAGAGAGATAGATTTGAGTGTCATCGGCATAGAGATGGTATTATGTGTATACACAACAGGAAGTCAGAGGATATCTCTCTAAAGTGAAGGTAATCCCATTTTAGACCAATTGTCACCAGGACAAAGGTCTGCAATAGATTTCCTTTCTATTCCTTTTCTAATAACACAACATTTTGGATTCTTCCTTATTTACAGTTCGGGTGACAACGGTCACCAGGAAATATAAAGGGTGAATCTCCTCATTGGGGACACAGACACCAACACAAATCTGACAGAGGTTCTAACCCATTTCCACTCTATCCAAAAACGTTTGGCTTTAGATTCATTTTGATGACTGGATGGAAACCATTATCACCAAGCAGGTAGGTTGCATTGCCAGTATGTGTTTCATGGCTTCATTATTAGATGAGACAGGTGGGTACATTTAACTCTTTTGCTTCCACCAATGCTGTAGCTGAGGGGAGTCTGTTTACCTGTGTAAAGTCAACCTTCAGCTTTACACTGGAAGTGATTCCACCAAATGTGTGCTCCCCTTTCTGCCCGTCACCCCCTGCCTTGCATCCCAGTCTTTGCTGTGCCTTCTGCGGGCTCAGCATCACACGTGTTGGTGGGTAGCGGGGAGAAAGGCCAGTGAACATCTGTTTGCTGATCTTCTCTGGATGAAACTGGAAGTGACAATGATTTTATAACTTCCGGTTTCTAAGTTGCCATTTCCCAGCTAGAGAAGCCGAGAAAGAAGCAGGTCAAGCACGATCTTCTGAGCACCCCATGTGATAGCGATGAAGTTATGTAAAAATGAAAACATTTACATACATTTTTTTTTTTAAAGATAAATAAAATAAATGTAAAAACACCCAAAAATGTAAGATTCAAATATTATAGGAAAAACTGCTGGTGCTATATAAATCCTGTATAATATAATAATAATAATAACTTGAATATTTCCACAGGTGTATTTGTTGAAAAAAATGCATAAGCAGAGGTTACCTTTAGTGAAAAACTTATATCATAATTATCAGTAGATCCAAAAAACCAACATAGCTTGTTTTATACATGTCTATCTTTTGGTCAGTGAGGCCACCCATTGTATTAGGCCACACATTTAGCGTAACTCTATGATGTGAATTGGTCCTTGAGGACCATTTTCTCTTGAAAGTAATCTATGAGAATATCAACCTTAGGTAGAACAATTAAGAATCGCATAGATCCAAGTGAATTTGTTGTAAAAATGGGGTGATTTGGCTGTCATAGCATTTGACAAAAGCCATATGCATTACATTTTTTTTGTTAAATAGGAGCTCAACTATCCAAGTATTCCAAATATCCAAACAATCTAAACATTGTTCAGGAATTTATCACCTGTATAACAAAATTAATATTTTATGTAGTTTTCTTTCTGTGCCTTTTTAATATAGAAAAAAAACTATACAGTAGTTTGAAGTTTTCTATACAGTAGCATAAATGATGCATCCTACAGTTGTATAGAGATTCGGCCCCCCAGACTAATATATCATGTCTGGGATGAACACAACAGTAGCCTAGAGGGCCTTTTTAATTTGTGGTTTATAGGTGGCTAAACTGAATTTCTTGGTGAATAGATCTGTAGATACAACATTTGAACTTTTTACTGTATATAATTTATATATGACATGGGAACAGATGGTAATTATTTTAACATTGTTTGTGGTTATTATAGCAACTTTTCCATTTACTATGTTACTGTGTCTTTGTGTGTTGTAATTGCTTATGTAATAATTGTAATTTTAGGGTGTTTAGATACAGAGTGAAAACCTAAATCTTTTGCCCTGATCATGTGAAATGAATGTAGG
This sequence comes from Nanorana parkeri, assembly GCF_000935625.1. Classification (NCBI taxonomy): domain Eukaryota; kingdom Metazoa; phylum Chordata; class Amphibia; order Anura; family Dicroglossidae; genus Nanorana; species Nanorana parkeri. Next base: position 1,108,465 of record NW_017306679.1, read on the forward strand.
TAGGACAACTCATGCTTACAAAGAATTCCAGGCAATAAGCAAGTAAGTTATTATTAAGTGAGCATTAATGAGCTGTTATTGATATCCCACAATCACAGCAGCGTTGCAAAGCAGAACGTTGACTCAATTTGCCTTGATCTGAATTCTGTGTCATTCCCTATAGAAAAATCACACAGAGCTCCACCAGGTTAGTAGGTCAGAAGGGGTATACTTCCTAAAGCCTGTGTAATGAAAGTTTCTTGATCTGTGTTTCTTGCATCACTTATCACACTCATGCTTGTAAGGAAGGTTTGAATACTTTGAAAGTTTGAGATACTCCCAACATCACCAGCATGTGTGTTCCTGGATCACCAGATTACAGATAAAGAAGAATAGGGCATTCTGATGTGGTACAGGGATGCCTAGATGAAAAACAAAACTACTTAGTGGGTAGATTATGCTCCCTCTATTCATCATGGCTTAGTTTTGACTGCAATGCACCACTAACATCTGTCCTATATTAAGCGCCATTTTAATCACAAATGCCCAGGTTCTGCTGCTTCAATGCTTTGTGGCTTGAGAGTGAAACATAAGTCTAAGGACACTGGCAGGAGTGAAAAGTGATTATTAGATGTATTACTTGCTGAGCTCTGGAGCTAAAAAGCTGTGGAAACTCATAGAAAACTGCAGAACTCCCACATTGCCAGAAGTCACAGTACAGCCTTTCTTTCTCTTGACGCATTACTCTCTCCTCTGCTAAACAGATGCTGAATTAGATAGCAACAGAAAGGAGTTTGATAAGTGGAATTTTGTTATGGGCTTTGGTAATTTATGGCTTTACTGACCCCATTTTAAAAAAGCAAGTGGTGTTAGTAATACACTAGTTGTAACACTGGCTATCCAAGAACCATTGAATGTCAAGATTTGGCTAAATTTTTATGGAAGGCTATTAACAAAAAAAAGTCTTCTCTGCAATTATCTAATCATATGCAAGACAAAATGCTGATTTGTTTTAAATTCCAATCCTCATGATTGGATATACAAAGTGTACACATTTTTGCTTTATTCAAAGTAACTTAATATATATTTTAGGCAATATATTTATTTTAAAAAATGGCATTAATGTTCTTAGGGTATTTCCTCTTCTTGATGCTTAAGTGACTTGTTTGCAGCAAGAGCCACTTCAGCATCATGTGCGGGCTTAGCAGCAGTACCACAAGTTCTGTCTATTATTATTATACAGGATTTATATAGCGCCAACAGTTTGTGCAGCGCTTTACAATTTAAGGAAGACATTACAATCACAATACAATTCAAGACAAGATGGTAAGGAGGGCCCCACCCGTGAGGGCTTACAATCTAAAAGCGAGGGGCAAGTGATACATGAGGAGGTAGCTGTGTGGGGATGATTATTTGAGAATGTGATAGTTCAGTGGTTAGGTTGAGGTGGGATAGGATTCCCTGAAGAGATGAGTCTTAAGGGATCGCCTAAAGGCAGTCAGTGTGGGACATAGACAGGTTGGGGTAGAGAGTTCCATAGGATGGGAGAGACTCTAGTGAAGTCCTGGAGGCGAGCATGGGAGGAGTTGATGAGGGAGCTGGAAAGCAGGAGGTCTTGTGAAGAGTGGAGTGGACGGTTAGGGTGATACTTTGAGACCAGGTTTGAGATATAGCCAGGGGCAGAGTTGTGGATGTCTTTGTAAGTGGTTGTTAATATATTGAATTTTATCCTTTAGTCTAGTGTGCCACCGGTCGGTGCTCTGAGAGAAAGGACTAGTGCTTTCCCCCTCGGATCAAATTACCATTTTATTATGCTTATTCTATATTGTGTGGCCCATCAAGTATTGCCTGTCTGTGGAGGAAAACAACGACACTGCAATTTATAAATGCGTATTGCAACTACAGTACAGAAATATCCTAATTGTTTACAAATGCACACATGTGAGTACATTCATGCTCCTTACTGTACAAAAGTGTATCTATTCCCAAAGAGGCAGCAGAGTCAGTGTAATTGTAGGAATACTCATTTACAGCACTTCACTGTTTATTTATCTAGCATTTCAGCATTTGGTCCATTGCTATAGCTCTAATGTCTCCTTACTCTTTATAGATCTTCCCATATCTGAATACATTCATTGTAATTACTGCACAAAAGTGTATCTATTTTACAAAGAGGACCAGCAGAGTCCAGATTATTGACAGTAGAATCACTCAAAGAACATTCGACCAGAAGAGAAAATATCTTAAGCACAATTTTGCCCCATTCTCTGGGTAATTTACCAGACTAATATGAACATGCAGTTTGTATGGATGAATAGCTTTGTAACTTTTAAAAAAATAAATAAACCCCTAAGTGAACCTTTTGTTATCGAAGAAAACATATATAGTGTATAGACAGCAGTATATACTATATAT
>NW_017306679.1:1110909-1113045 GCF_000935625.1 Nanorana parkeri
ATATACATATATATATTTATAGTATATACTGCTGTCTATGCTGTTTTATATATATAAAAAGAAAGCAATAAAGCTAATAAGCATTTCTTTTTTTTAAACTTTTGGATTGGGTAGATATTGATTAAAGCCCCTACCTGGTTTATTTTGCTGTCTTTTTCGCATTGGGATGATTTCCCTTCACTTCTTGTATCCTTTAGACACAACAAAAGAGTTGTCACTGAAACAAGTGTCCGCATTTAAAGATTTCTTTTTACCTTTTACTGTTCCAGTGACTCACACTAAAAATTGTGACTTTTCCCTCACTTTCAGTCCCGGCAACAGGACCAATAGACAAATAGAGAGAGTAAATCTCCCGAAGGAGGACACAGATAACAATACAAACTTGACAGGGTTGCTAAGCCTTTCCCACTCTATCCAAAAAAAAATAAAAAAACTTGGCTTTAAAAACACTTAAAGTAGCAAAAATTAAACAGTAGATAACTATGACATCAAACATTTGTATGCTGCTCCTCTACATATGACTGTCCAACAAAATGTTATTCCTTAAAGGCTAAGTTTACCTTTTGGACTATGTTCAGGGTATAGCATGAAACATTGTGACATTGCACACCCACCTACCTAAATATCTGGCCTCTTCTTACCTCAATCTGATGAGATATTTTTAAATTGGTGCAGCTGTACATAGCTCGACCCACACTACCGCATCATCCATTCATAGATCCCTTGACAGGATCTGTGAAAGAAGAAACCAAAAGTCCCATCAGTCACCGCAGCAAAGGGAATTGTAGTTTTTAGTATAATACAAGTGCGGTGATGTCATCACACTTGTGGTCCATTGATTCTTTGTCTCGTCCATGTTACTGAAAGTTCATACCTCAATACAGACATAGACTGGAGGAAGAGAAAAGTTTGCAGGTGCCAGAACATTGTACCCGTGATCCACAGATCGCAGTTGCAGTGCTTTACTGGCTCCAATGAAAAAACCAATGACGGCACATTTTTTCTTTTAATTTTACCTTTAAAGGGAACTTATAATGGTTTTGGGTCAATTATATTATTACCTGTGCTTTACCCATGCAGAGCAACATATCAGGTTCACTTTAGAGCCAATCCCCACATATGCTTGTACTTGCTTTCTCTTTTTTCCCTCACCGCTCTTTTTTTTCAATGAATGAGTAGGCTATACTCTGTGTAAGCTCCAACACAAAACTCCATATTACAGGCTGAGCAAGTTCACAGGTAAATTAAAAGATGATACGGTGCATATAAGTGGCTGCAGGGGTTGGCATTATAGTAAACCAGCTACTTTGCAACTCATTGATAAAGTACAGGCTCACTTTAATTTTTTTGATTTAAACTGAAGTTTTATACCTGTTGCTTTACAAATAAACATTTTAGTATATGCTACACCCAACAATGTAATCCCAAAACACTATGGATTATTTTCTTAAAAGCACAGCAGAAGCTATATTATTACTTGTTATTACAGGTATTTCTACTGCGCTGACAATTTACGCAGTGCTTTACATAGTTGCACATTCACATCATTCACATATGCCTCATCATACAAGTTACAATGTGACTGTGCAGTCTTTGGACAATCTCTTTTGAATTTACCATTCCCATATAAAACATTGATATAAAACATTCCTAAACAAACCCAGGCGGTTGCTATGGAGCCCAGGGCGCAGTGGGGCCCGGCCAGATGCCGTGCGGGCCACCTAAGTCGCTATGGGATCTTCTGCTGCTGGCTTTCACTGGCGTGTGAAGACGAACACGCCGCTGTTCATTATCATCTGTGCAGCGGCGCGTTCGTCTACACAGTCAATGAGAGCCAGCAGCAGCGGGGGAGCAGACTGGACCCGGTGTTCTATCAACGTCGCGAGCCTCTGCTGTCACCGGCAGTGGAGGAGGAGGCGGCCTCGGTGACGAAGAAGGAGGCGGGCCCGGCGACGGAGGAGGTAAGGAGTGCGACCAGCCCACCTGAGGGTGACCCTGCAGAGCCCACCATAGAGAGTCTATGGTGGGCTCTGCAGGGTCACCCTCAGGTGGGATCTCGAGTGGGCTCTGCAAGGGGTATAACTAGAAATCACGGGGCCCCATACAAAATTTTGCTATGGGGCCCTGTGATTTCTA
>NW_017306679.1:1114107-1140420 GCF_000935625.1 Nanorana parkeri
CATAGAGAGTCTATGGTGGGCTCTGCAGGGTCACCCTCAGGTGGGATCTCGAGTGGGCTCTGCAAGGGGTATAACTAGAAATCACGGGGCCCCATACAAAATTTTGCTATGGGGCCCTGTGATTTCTAGTTATGCCCCTGTTCCGAAACTATCCAATCAGGCAGGAATTTGCATTGCATTTTGTTGGTAGATCTAAAGGAGATTGTACAATCAGATTTTAACATGTATGATCAGCTAAAATGGAGCTGTACGTAAACAGGGGAAAGCAGGGGAATAAGTCACTGCTCTGTGTGTATAAATTTCAGGGTAAGCTACTGAGCTTCATAAACAGTGGGCTTCCTTTAGCAAACCAAGTATACCTAGGTAAACATGTAAAAAGGGAACAAGTTTTCAACATGCTGACTGAATAGTAAAAAATTATAATATATAAAAATTGATGTGCAATATTTTAATATATCTCACTCCTGTGATGGACAACAATCTAACGTTTAGTTTACTAATTTGTATTGAGATTGTTGTGCATCACGGGAGTGAGCTTGGAGCAGTGGCTACTTTACAACATACACAGGGACAATGAGGAAGAAAAGTATCTACCCTCCAGAAGGAAGGACAGTGTCAGCACCAATTCAGACATGATTTGAGGATCTACAGCTAACACATTGGGGTCTATTCACGAAGCAGCCGAAGGATCTAGCCGTAGTTTCGGCAGATCCTTCGGCTACCTTCGGCTCCGGGACCCCTTTGGTTCAGTAGAACCGAAGGGCTGCTGTACGGGCTATTCACTATAGCCCGTACAGCTCACAAACATAGCCGAGCGGCTCATTCGAGCCGAACGCATATGCCTTGGCTCGCCTGAGCCGCGCTGAAAGCTGACAGCCTGCTTCTGACAGCTGGACGGAGCCAGCCGTGATCTTACAGCTTGCAGAGAGATCAGCGTCCCTGGTTAACAGCTAACCAGGGACACTGATCTCCAAACAGCCTAACTCTCCCTGGCACTCCGGGAGTCTCCCGCTCCCGGCCGCCAAGGAGAGAAACACTTCCTTTTCTTTTTTTTTTATTCTGACACGGAGCGGTGTCAGAATAGAAAAAAATAAATAAAAATGTTTGGCCATAGGAATGCATTGCTAGATTCCTATTGGCTATTTCAATTTGCAATAGCCAATAGCAAACTAGCATTGCACCCACCCTCTGCTGCAGTTCTCCATCAGGTCCACAACTACTGAATAAAGAAAAAAAACGAAAAAGCAATGTTTCTCTCCTTGGTGGCCGGGAGTGGGAGACTCCCGGAGCGCCCTGGAGAGTTTTTATTTCTTTTTTGGATGGCAGCAGAACCGCCGGACAATAGAAAACAGTTGGGCAGAGCTAGCTGCCACTGCAGTACGGCTGATTTCAGCTTATTTACGGCTGAAATCATTTTCAGCCGTAAATAGGCGTTTAGCCATTAAAAACCATTGCAGACCCCATGGTTTTTAACCACTTGCTGACCGGGGTGTTTACACCCCCTTCCTGTCCAGGCCATTTTTCAGTATTCAGCGCTGTGGTACTTTGGCTGACGTTTATTCCGTCATGCAACGCTGTACTGAAATAAATTTTATACCATTATTGGGGGACAGATAAAGCTTTTGTTTGGTGGTATTTAATCACAACTGGGGTTTTTATTTTTTACTATATAACAAAAAAAGTACAGAATATTAAAAAAAATGGTTTTCCCTTTATTATTTTAGGAAACATTTATTTTTACCCAATTGTTTAGTGAAATATAAAAGGCGGGGTCACGTTGGGTAAATAGACACCAAACATGTCAAACCTTAAAATTGCGCACGCCCGCGAAATCGCAAAAAAAACACCATAGCCAAAATTGGCCATAGGCGACGCTTTAAAAGATTTTACCGCTCGTCAGTTTAGTGTTATCAGTGATTAATGCCCCGATAATTATTGCTTTCATTGCAACATTCGCGGCGATATGTAACATGTACAGCATAATTGGAGCAATCGTTGTTTTTGCGTGCATCTAACGCATTTTTGCACATCTATGGGGGGGTTTTGTGCGTTTTGTTTTGTTTTGTGTGTGTACATTTTTATTTATTTTGTGAGCAATTATTTATTTTTTTACTTGTTTTTACACTTAACTTTATTGTTATCACATAGGGTGCTAAGAAATCCCCTATGTGATAACAAATTACAGTTACAGGTCCCCTTTATGGAGACATCAGGGGTCTCTTAGATCCCTAATGTCACCTAGGGACTCCCAGAGAAGCTGATGAAGCCCAGATGTGCTTTATCAGCTTCTCTCTGTTTTCTGTACCGGATAGTGACAGAGGAATGCAGAAGTGATGTAATATACATCACTTCCTGCATTCAGAGACCGGGAGAAGAGCGGAAGGAGATCGCGTACTGAACTCCCTCCATTCTCAGTGCACAGAGCCACATCGCCCAGGATGGACGCCCGGGATCGCGGGGACAGAGACGGCGACGAGAGGTAAGGAGTGGGGGGCACACCCTCACTTGCTTCATACAAGCGATCAGGCGTCTTTACAGACGCCGTACCGCTTGTATGTAAACGGACATCGCTGGGCATTTAAAATCCAGGCAATTGCCCGCTCGTGCGCCCCAGGGCACGAAGGACGTCGAAAGACACCCACCCGCATCCAGGAGTCTCCCGTCCGGCCGTCTTTCAACATTCGGCGGGCGGGAGGTGGTTAAAGAAACCAATTATAACTGATAATATTTTTTTTATTCGATCAATAAAACATTAATGAAAAAACATCTGTCTTGTAAGAAAAATTTTAATATTACATTTAATAAACATACAACCACATTTTTATAGAATATACAGTATATTTCAATTGTAAACCTTTCAGCTGGATTTTCATATTGGTTTTGATTTAAATTACTACGGAGTCCAGGATAACATATAATCAATTGGTTGTTTCTGCCTATGCTCAAACAAAACCTCTTCAAAAATTCTGAGTTATCTTAGTTCATCTCTAGCAATTATTCAAAGCTGAAAGTTTGTAAAGAAAGTAAATAAACTAAGTCATGAAGTCTCTTTCACTATCCCACTATTTTTTTTTTTTTTGGGGGGGTGGGTTATTTGCTCAAACACAGAAGATTAAAATACTTTCTAGACTAATTTTTCTAATAAAAAAAGGAATTAGACATAGCTGATCAGCTGATCTGAACTGGTCCTCTTTAAATTTTGGATTCATTTAAAGCATGGGGCAATAAGGAAATTTCTGGAGAATTGGAAGATCTGGAAGATTGTTGAATGCAGTGGTTTAAAATAGAATATGAAAAAATTCTAACCTAGCTGACTTTATAAATTATGGTAAAAATTAGTTATGTAAAATACTTTGATTTTGTGGATTTCTACATTATAACATTTTTAAATCTGTAATTTAAATAAATACATTTATGTTACCAAAATGGCTTTTTGTTTCATACTAACAGCCCCTTTACACCTTTCTGTTTGTCCTAACATATGCTTTAATGTGCTTTCTTTTGTGTGTTGAAGCACCTTATATTAAGACATCCCATTGCATTTTAAATGCACAATTAATGAGTCCTAGCACAGAAGTGCCCACAATACCAGGGAAGGATTTATACTTTCTGTGCCCCTAGGCCAACTGTCTTGTGCCCCCACCCCACTAATCCAAGCCTTAATATCACACTAATAAGATCAAAATTCATAGCTGCACAATATATGCCTATCTCCCACCTTGACTGCCTTTAGGCATTACCTAAAGACCCATCTCTTCAGGGAAGCCTATCCCACCTCAACCTAAATACTGAACCATCACGTTCTCAAACAATTCATCCCCACACAGCTACCTCCTTATGTATCACTTCTCTCTCCATTTTAGACTGAAAGCCCTCAGGGGCAGGGCCCTCCTTACCATCTTGTCTTGAATTGTATTGTGATTGTTATGTCCTCCTTATATTGTAAAGCGCTGCGCAAACTGTTGGCGCTATATAAATCCTGTATAATAATAATAATAATAATAATGCTGAAGGTGGAAAGGCTGAAGGGACTGTTTGTCAACTCTGTGTCAGTACACCTAGAAGACTGGAAGAATAGGAAAAGTTATCTGCTAGCAGTTCAGTTCTCATTGTACAGATTGGCTATGTGTACACATTCCTACAAACTGCAAGACCAAGGTGACACTGTCTCTTTAAGGGAAGCTGCTTTAGGCCACTGACTATGTTGACTATATAGAAATCCAGCCTTGATTGTAGCTATGAATTGAAAAAATGCCTTTGGTATGGCCAGAGTTGATTTTAAACAAAAGTACATAGAAAAAAAAAGATTAAATAAATCATGATGTTCATATTGACCTTTCCATGGTTAACTCCAGCAAAAGATCAATATTCCTCCAAAAACTAGCATTTTTAAATAATTGAGGTCATTGTGAAATATGTCTTATAAATAATTTCAATATGTGAAACTATCAGTGGTGACCTGGTTCATGACATTTATTGGCAAAATTATGACAATTTTATAGGTGATTACAGTTGTTTAGTAGGTCTAAACTATTTTAAAGTTGTGTATGTTAGGTTTGTTTTAACATTTAAAGCATCCGTAGAGGAAATACAGCACATAATTACATCTCAGCTAAACTAGTCAAGCATAAATTAGGACCAAGACCTTTTTAAATTTCAGAAATCTTGTTAAAGTTCAATGAGGCTCTACTTTTTAAAATAAATTGGTTTTGTAGAAGATTAAGATAACATACGAAATCTGTAGTTGGTCCTTCTCCTTGTGGGCCAAGGGGAAAATCCGTTCTTGTTACAACAATTCAACAGGCTGTATTACAGATTCTTAAAATATAACCACTATTAAAAGTTAGTGCTTTTCAATAGGAGCCAATCTGGACGTATTCAGCAATTATAGTGCACAAAATGTTGCATAATATTTCAGAGCCTTCTGAAATGTATGTAAAATGCCTTGCACTTCAGTTGCTTAATAAAATATTCACTCTTATTTAAAGGCATAACCATATATATATAAATGCAGCATAGACCAGACTAAAGCAATTTGTTTGTTTTAGGACCTGACAACAACCTTTGCTTTTTGTTTGTATCTGCAAGCTAACCTAAAGCCCAATTCTACTGCTGCCATGAAAAACAAATTGCCACATCATATAGATTAGTAAACATGACTTGAGACTGCTAACTTACAGACACTGCACGGTTATAGACAGATTGTGCATTATCAGACAGAGATGGGCCAGAAAAATTAAATAACAGAGAGCACCTGGTTACAGAGTAAGCTAGTAAACTTTAAGGGGCCTGGAAAATTATGTAATTAGTCAAATTGAAAACATGCATTCCTCACTAATTAACCAAACATGGTGACCTCATTGGCTTTCTCACTTTCTGACCACCTCACTCAAAGATTGCTAGGTCTCTAATCGGCTTATATAAGAATGTAAACATAATCTTAAATTTACCAGGAAGCATGAATGGGAATGGCCAATGCTGAGAGGAATGATGCTTTCCCATGTGTTTCCTTCCTCAGGGGACTCTTTTTTTCAAGAAGAGGTAAAATAAGGACATTTTAAAAGTTATTATTTACATTCCAGTTCTTTGCATACTGCAATACAAGTATGCAAAACAGTTCTCATTAGCATGTGAAATAATCAATGAAGTCTTGTCTAAATGAATTAATCTAGGTGGCTTGGTAAATCACACAAACTGAGTATGTCATCGTCTTTGTTTCTAATCCCAGGTTCACTGAAAGGGGAAGTAGGGCTTTAGCTCACACAACATGAATCACATTCAGAGCAAATTTCAGTTGACACAGCTGCTTCATATTGGCATCGACTAGTGTGAATCCCATTCCTCACATCACTAATCAAAGGAAATGCAGAGATGCAGATATGTTCATAGGACATTAGGCTTGAAAGTTAAGTGAAGCCTACAAAGATACCGGAGCCCAGATGTTCTCAAATAAATTATTCAAATATGTAGTTTAGATCTGCTGTAAAATGGGTGATCACATTTACAAGGAAAAGAAAATAAAAGTAAAATCAGCAAGGCATTGAAAGTTGGCCTTTTGAAAATATAAGTAATATACTTTTCAGCTATAGATAAAGTTCAAGCCTAAAAGATGTTCTCAATTATACAAAAGGAGAAGGTAAGGTGTTTGCCTATAAATGTTTTATCTATGAAAATGTTCATCAGTATTTAATCTACAGTAACAACATCTGTGCATAGTAATATACATATTTTATTAAAAATTAAAATGCGGCTCCAGCTTACTTCACATTTTGAAAAATATCAGACTAAAGCTGGCCACAGACCTTACAACCATCGCAAGACAGTTGTCTTGCGATGGTTGTAAGGTAATTAAAAAAACGTACGATCTGCCCATCTTGGACAGGCAGCTCGTACTTGCGATAATAAAAAGCCCGCCCCGCTGAGGGGCGGGCTTCCGATGACCGCAGTGCTGAACGGGCAGGGTGCGCTTGCGCACACTGGCCCGTGTGGCATTTATCTTACGAACATGCCACACACCCGCCGACAATCGTACGATTCTCAGCGGGTTTTCGAATATGTTCCTAAGATAAAAGTCGTGCGACCTTACAGTAGCAGAGGTCGCACACCTTCCACACACCTTGCGATAATCGTACGATCGCGGGATTTCCCGCGATTATCGTACGATTATCGCAAGGTGTGTGGGCACCTTAAGATGGGGCAAGACAGGATAATTATAACCAATGTACAGTACAAGGTTCCCCAAGAGGCTGTCTGAGCCCCTCCGCCACCTTTTCATGCACTGTTGAACACTAAAAAAAAATGCTTTGACTGGACATACACTTTAGCAGGCCCTTACCAGTCAAGTAGACACTGCAAACATGCCTGATGAAGCTTTCTTATTAAAGCTTGTGTGTACACAAACAGAACACAACATCATTTAAAATCAATTTTTCTGGAAAGCAGTGGGTTTTGTTATGCTTTGTTATTTTAACTACTTAATCAAGGCATTCTATATGAGGACAATAGCTGCCTTTATACTGTATTTGTGTAAGCAGTAATCTACCACTTTCGGACAACATCTCATAGGAGTCCCACCTTATTTTGAATGTTTCAGAATGTGTCTTTTTTTGAGTTGCAGTATGGAAAAAGTGTCCCCACTGCTTATCTTTACCATCAATTGCATGGTTGCCTTAAGGAGAAACAGAAAAAGAACACAGCGCTCTCTTGGGAATGTGGGGTCTGTGTAGGTGCAAATGATCTGGATTGCTGCTCTAAGAACAGGGGGAGAAACCTGTGGACAAGGAAAAAAGAAGGGGGAAATTAGAGCGCAAATCCTGGGAATGTGGGGGGTATAGGGACAACCACTATATGTGACGGGTGGAAAAACAAAAGGTGAAGGACTTACTTGTGGAGCCAAGGTCCTGTCATGGAGGGCCCTTTTGGAGTGTTGGCAGTGCGAGATGTATTCGTTGTCTCCCAGCAAGTGGAGGGATGGATGAAGGAGGAATCAATGTGGACTGAATGCTGTATGTGCCAGGGGACTGGCGAAGAAGCTGCCTATGATCTTGATGGCAGTGTTCTTATGACGTGATGGAGTGAAAGGGACCGAGGGCTGGGAGAGGACGTGCACGGAACAGTGGTAAAGGAGCGACGCGTTTTCGAGGTGATCCTCTTTTTCAAGCTCAAGTGAAAGGGTAAGTAACCTCTTCACCAGTCTCCTGGCACATACAACATTCAGTCCACATTGATTCCTCCTTCATCCATCCCTCCACTTGCTGGGAGACACCGAATACATCTCGCACTGCCAACACTCCAAAAGGGCCCTCCATGACAGGACCTCGGCTCCACAAGTAAGTCCTTCACCTTTTGTTTTTCCACCTGTCACATATAGTGGTTGTCCCTATACCCCCCACATTCCCAGGATTTGCGCTCTAATTTCCCCCTTCTTTTTTCCTATGGTTGCCTTAAGGGTAGCTCTGTAGCTTCCCAAGATTTGAGTAGGGTTAACAGGGATCATCTCTTCTATAGCAGTGTTAGTCCACATTTGCTTCTCATGGATAAGGCAGGCTGTGATGCTATATGAATCATATGGGAAAAGCACATGGATTCCAGGAGACCTCCTCAATTGCATGTGGTTAATTTTCAAACTGCCGCTGTAGGTTATTTAAAGTAGTATTAAGGTCTGGGTGTCTTTTACCTAAATGCATTCTCTGCATTCTGGTAAAAACCGCCCAGAACCTTTTTCTCCCCCAGTCCCCCCCACACTTACCAGTCAGCGACACTAGTCCCTGCCGCCGGTCCCGAAGTGATCCTCCGTTTCCCGTACTCCTGGTTGCAGGGGAGGGATACTGATGGCAGAAGAGCCATAGGCTCCTTCTACCATCAAAGTGTTGGTCAGAGAGAAGGGGCGTGGTCTTACACAGGGCTGTGTGTGTCTATGAGTTTGCAATAAAATCTACGAACTTTGATCCTATAAGGATTTGGTGTGCTGGTGACGTTTCTGCAATTATGTGTGTGTCTATGGACGCACACACAGCCACTGCGGGCACGAGCGAACACGGGTGCCTCCATTAGCCGATGGAGGCACCCATGCAGGGGGCGGGAGAAGAGTGCTGTGGGGACCCACTTGAAAACAAGGAATTTCAAACTTTTAAAGAAAAACAACAACAGCCTCAGACAAAGGTGGGTCTCCTTATAGCAAATATTTTATTTTTTTTAAAAGGAAGGTTAAATATTGCTCTAACTTCTTTCTGTTCAATAGTTGAATTGCTTTAGTTTTAATGTTTTATTTTGTATTATTTGCTCAGGTTGAGCTGCTTGTAGCATGTCATAGAACTTTACACTTAATGGGGTTGCAATCTAACACTCTAACACTCCTTCTGTTAGCTTGTTGATGCCTTTATAAGGAATTTTGTACTCATATGAGACTCAATGTAGTCTAAAAGTATCTCTTTCTTTGTACAAGCATGTTTTATTTAGAAAAATATAAATAGGCATTGTATCCAAATATTTGTACAGTATACATTTCATGTCAGATGTACTTTTATTCCATAGTTCATATAATTATTTTCAGTTTAGCGGTTTTGGAGACTGAAGGCTGTCACTATTATAATACAAAACAATACCTTGCTGCCAATCTGCATCAAATCATGTTTCTTCCACTTTCACATAATGTAAGATTACTTATTTATGAGATATCCATGTGTTCTGTATTGTATGGCATATTAGTTCTTCATAGGTTTTATGTTTTCTCAGAATGGCTAGTATGTTCCCACTTGTCAATTCAGTCCCATTATCAGTATGTCATACTTTTGCCATTTTGACAAATGCATTAAGATCATTTTAAAATTTCTCTAGAATATAATTTTTGCTATGTAGCTGGTAGAGCAAACTGTCTTGGAGTAATCATTAATGAATCTGAGTTTTCAGAAATGGGTTGACTATATAGATATAGATGGGTGTATATTAGGTCCAAGGTCTGTGCTGTTGCAGGTTTTCAAAAATCTTCTTGTCATTATTGCTTTTATATAGCTAGTACGTTTCATTATGTGACTGTGATGATCAATTTGTATGCCATTTGTATGCAACTGACATGATGAACTTCAGCAGACCTATGGCCAAACTATAAAATCTCATATGTGATATGGGTTGCCCTTATCGGTGAGATTGGGCTCTCTGTTTTTCTAACTACCCCCTGGAACATTTTGTAAATATCTGTTGATCCTGCCAGTAGAACCACATGTCAACTTGCCTTTAAAATCTCTGTTCATCCTGTTTCTGTATATCAGTAAGGATAGATTTAAGGCCCCATTCATGCCAGATGCATTGGCATTTGTTGCAAAATGGGGATGAGCATCTGGAAATGTATGGGTGTGAATAGGAGTAGCTCACACCAGAGCGTTGCATTGTGCTGCCCTCTACAGGCTCTACATTTTTTCAGTGCAACTTCTGCAAGGCAGAACAAATACCTTATATAGCTTAGTGTAAAAATCAAGCAAAAACCCCCCCCCCCCCCCAAAAAAAACATAACGCAACAGATGCCAACACACTATGCAAACTTAAGTCAATATACCTCCATTGACTCGCATTTTTGGTTTTGATTCTGGTTTGAATGCACCCTTAATGTATACCTGATATAGCATGACTGTGATTTTTCCTGGCATATGTATGTGGCTTAATTTGTTGATAAAGCATTTGTCACCTTTGAATATAACTACATGTCCTAGTTTAGAGAGTTTTATTATTGTCAGAAGGTTATTTTAAAGCAGGTACATACAGTATAGTGTATCATTAATGGTACTTTTTTAGTGGTTGTTTGAATGAGAGGGCAGTAGAAATTACCTCTCCTTATTCCTTCTGAGACCATAAACCGTGAATTAGCTGTAGTAATTATTTCCCTTTCGCTCTGATCTGATATTTTTATCATTAGTCATATGACTTTTAGCAGTGAGTCAATACACCGAGTATGAAATGATGAGCAATCTTATTTAGGGTGAAAGGTACATTTGTTATCTTAAATGCTTTCTGTTTCTTTTTTAATGTTTGATCTTTTGTTGGATACTTTGCCTTTATAGCTGATTTGTTCTAACATTTCAAACACTGAACCTTCCTTTAAGTGACCTGTCTTGTTTTACATAAAACATCAGAATACGTTATAGCGCACATTTTTGATTTTTGTGGATAGTCGGATGTATTCTAAGGTTTTAGTGCAGCCACAGGAATAAATGAGGCTACACATGTGCAGTAGGTACAGGACCCAGACAGGATTTTTTCTGTGCAAAGGCTATAAGGTGATTGGCAGGGCCACACAGATCTCTGCAGTGGGGCTGAGCAAAGGGAAGTTGAACGTTAAGAACATTTTATTGTTTGCACTTTCTATGTTATACTTGTAATCATTGTCAAATTTGCCTTTCACATATGCTCATCTGGATGATGAGCTCATTCCTCCCAACTGTCCTTCATTTGAGGGACTGTCCCTCATGTGCAACCAAATCCCTCTGTTCCTCTTTCCTCCACAGCTGACCCCTTTTTGGTCCTATGGACAGAAATCTTGAAAATGTACTATTTAACTACGCAAAGTATTATTTTAAACTAAAAGCTTTATCTTATATTGTGATTATCTTGTTACTATTTTGGAAAGCCAGTATACAGGTGAAACACGAATAATTAGAATATTGTGCAAAAGTAATTGCAGTAAGTGCTGCAAAAGGGGCCCAAACCAAGTACTGAGTACATATGCATGCTTGTACTTTTCAGAGGTCCTATATTGTTCTATGTACAATCCTTGTTTTATTGATTGCATGTAATAATCTACTTTTTTTGAGGTTGTGGATTTGGGGTTCTTGGGGTTTTCATGAGCTGTGAGCCATAATCATCACAATTATGACAAATCACGGCTGGAATTATCTTGCTTTGCATGTAATGAGTCTATCTCATATATTAGTTTCACCTTTTAAGTTGCATTAGTGAAATAAATGAACTTTGCACGATATTCTAATTAGTCGAGTTTCACCTGTAATGTCTGAATGTAAGCTGAAAATAAAGCATAGAACAAAAAAACAATTGAACATCCAAAAGAAATCATGGAATTTTTTTCTTTAACAAAATGTAATCTTAATTTTTTATTCATCAAAGTAGGCACCTTTTGCAGGTAAAACCTCCAAACACATTTGTGGCATTCTTTCTACAACGGAAAACAAATATTTTTCAGAAAGGTCTTCCCAACACTGTTGCAGAAGTTCCCACAAATGTGTTGCACTTGTAGGTTGCTTTTTTTCACCCTTTTGTCCAGTTCATCCCAAACCAGCTTGATATGGTTTATGTCTGGAGACTGTGCTGGCCATTCTATGATTTGAAGCCTACCCTCTTGTTCTTTTCTTCTAAGGTTGTTCTGACACAGCCTGGAGGTATGTATTAGGTCATTATATTGCTGTAGGATGAACCCCTGACCAACTTGGTGTACACCAGAGGGTATTGCATGGCTTTGCAAAATGCTGTTGTTATAGTTTTGGTTCAGGGTGCCACTCAATCTGTGCAAGTTGCTGACTCTGGATCCAGCAAAAGAGCCCCAGATCATCACACTTCCTCCTCCATGTTTGACAGTTGGTGTCACACACCGAGGAACTATCCTTTCGTCTACCCGACAGCGTACATAAACCCTGCGTGATGAATCGAAGATCTCAAATTTTGATTCATTGGTCCATAAGATCTTCTTCGAGTCATCAGTAGTCCACTAGAGGTGCTTCATGGCCCAGGCAAGCCTCTTTTTCTTATTTTACCATCTTAGCAATGGCTTTCTTACTAACACGCGACCTGTCAAACCTGCAGCTCATAGTCTTCTCTTCACAGTTTAAACTGAGACTTGCTTACTTGAATCAGTGTTAAGCTGTGCGTGAAGCTGTTGTCCTGTGAGCTGCCTGTCACACAAGCTATTGACTCTCAGAAACTTGTCTTCAGGGAAACTGTACTCACTGACACCTTAGCTTTCTTTGCAATTTCTCTAAAGGAAAGACATACACTTTTAAGGGTTATAATGGTATGTCTGCCTTTGTTTGTTAATTGCCCTTTTCTCCCCATTTTGAGACCAATATACTGCTTCCTGCAGCAGAATACTGTCCAAATATTGCTTAAGAGGGTGTAGTAACACAGTCTGTTCCAATACTGCTTTTATAAAGACAAAGGGTTTGTGAGCAATCAACAAAAGTTGGGACACCTGTAAGAATTGTTAGCTTAAACTTTCAAGGTTTTATTTACTTACATAGCTGCAGAACAACTGTGAGTTGTTAACCCATTACTTCTTCCCTGAAAAGGGTCTTTTTGTATAACTCTGAAATGTACATTATTTTCCAGTTCTTTTTAACCTAAACGTCATTTTTTTTTTACCTGTGGCAGTTTGACACTTACCTTTGTACCATTTAAGGGTTATTCACTGGACTTGAACTACTTTTGACCCATAGGGGTTGATTTACTAACCTTATAAACACACCAATATTTTAAAGACTTTCCCGATAGGGGGAATTTCTGTCCCATTTGTATCCCTTACCCAAAACCTGAAAAAGAACTGATGGGAATTCTCCATAATAGGGACACAAAGACAGCAATAAAATCCCAACATACCTTCTTAATCTTCCTCACGCTACTAAAAAAAATGTGTGTACTAATTGGGGTATTTTCCCTCACTTTCTGTTATGTCAACCATCAAATGGAATTGTAGGAGAAATCAGGACAGTGGTTCTAGTCGCCTTACCACACCTCATCACTCCATCTGTTTTAGCACTAGTCCTATGTGGCATTGCAAGACTCTGATAGTCACAGGCTTGACTCCCAGAAACAGAAGCATAATGGCTTTTGTAGTTTCAGCACAGCTGGAGTGCCAAGGTTGTCTACCCCTGTACTATCCAAAATGTAAAACAAAATTTGGTTGGAGTTGGTTTAAAATTTCTTAGTGATAATACATAAAATGGCAGTAAATCACCAGTGTAAGCCTAGTCTAAAGGGTTATTTACATTAATATGAAAACATATTCCAGTGTTGATCCAGGGATTTGCATACTTGCTTTTGGGGATCATATGGATTTTTCCTGTTTTGCATCTTTTTCAAGAGGTTAGAGGTTCTAATGTGTTTTTTTTTTAAATTAGGTTGAACATGATGGACATATATGCTTTTTTTCATTATACTATATAACTATGCTCTGTGTAACTATGACAAACTTCTAATTTCTGTGGAGGCCCAGGCACCTTATGTGTGTAAATGCTATAACCCAGGGATGTCCAAACTCCGGCCTTCTAGCTGTGGTGAAACTACAAATCCCATGAAGCATCTCTCTCTCCGGGAGTCATGTCTGTGAGAATCTTGCAAAGCCTCATGGGATTTGTAGTTCCACCACAGCTGGAGGGCCGCAGTTGGGACATCTCTGCTATAACCCTTTTAAGAACAGCTTTCACATGTTTGTTTTAGATCAGGGGCGGACTGACAACACATGGGGCCCCCAGCCAATACGAGATTATGGGGCCCCATTCTGCTCTGCCCATATACAAGCCCCACCTGCATAAATAATTATTTCTCCACACTATTTTTAAAATAGTGGGTCAATTCTCTAAAAGATGAATTGCCAGGGAACTGGTAGGAGAACTTAAAAATCTAGACCAATATAGGCAATTTGTAAAGTGAGCTAAATGGCAGAATGCATGGCAGGCCTCAGAGTAGAACCAATACACATCAGACCTCAGACCAACACCAATACACGACAGACTTCAGACCAACACCAATACACGACAGACCTCAGACCAACACCAATAAACATCAGACCTCAGACCAGAAGCAATACACGGCAGACCTTAGACCAACACCAATACACAGCAGACCTCGGACCAGAACCAATACACGGTAGACCTTAGACCAACACCAATACACAGCAGACCTCGGACCAGAACCAATGAACGACAGATTGGGCAGTTAGAATGACACATACACAACGACATCCCTGGGATCGGTCATCACACAGTCTGATCCCCGTGGTTCCGGTGGATCGGTCTAAGCAGGGTCCGGTGCAGCGGTCTCAGCGGTGTCAGGTGTGGAGGTCTCAGCAGGGTCAGGTGCAGCGGTCTCAGCGGGGTCAGGTGCGGAGGTCTCAGCAGTGTCAGGTGCGGCGTTCTCAGTGGTGTCAGGTGCGGCGGTTTCAGCAGGGTCAGGTGAAGAGGTCTCAGCAGGGTCAGGTATGCAGTGATTTTACCTTGCCAGGGGATAGAGGGTTAAGAGCAGCACATCTGAAGTGTTCAGGTCAGCTCAGTATAAAGGGGGCTGGACATGATGTTGCCTACCTCCTCCTCAGATGAGGGCATCTTTCCTCCAGTGAGGGGCCCGGGACTGGATCTCAGTAGGGCCCCCCAGCTTCAGGCCCTCCTGCAGCCACAGGTCCGCCCACACCCCTCCCCTCTTCCAGCATTACACCGCCCCCCCCGTAGCTCTGGGCACTTCTAGGCCGCGCCAGTCAGTACAACTAGATGCATGGCAGGCCTGTGTTAAAGCAGCGCCGGCAGTGCCTGGAGGGCCCATGAGGCGGGCGAAACTGCCGTCGCCGCTTTAATGCAGCCTCGTCTCTATGTGGGCTGAAAAAGGCATGGGGGGTTGGTGACAGGCTCCCTTCTGGCCACTGGCCCTCGGTCTGTGCCCGACTGACCGTATTGTCAGTCCGCCACTGTTTTAGATGTACTGGAGCTTTAACATAAGAGACAAAGAGAATACAAATATATCAAATAGTGCACTGGAAGATCGAAAGCTTAAGATACAACCTTGAATAAAAGTATTAAAAAGCAAATTGTGATTTTATTTAGAAATGCATCAAGTGTCATGCTCCACACACTACTTACATAAATTATAGATGTCGTGAGGAAAATCAAAAGGTGACTAGTGTTTTTGCACCCATTCGACTTGATATCGTCATACAAGTATGGATTTTCTAGAGCCAAAAGGAGAGGTTAATAACCAAAGGCCACTTTATGTCTCAGCAAGACACAAATACATATTCAAATTGAAAAGCTGCTAATTATATTTGTCCTGAAAGTCATGATAAATACAGCTTTAGCCATTAGCAAGGCGCTTATAACCTTTCATGCTGTAAATGACGTTGGAATTCTAAGTTATATGCAGTAGTAATGTACCTGTTTTAGACAGTTTAATTTTTCTATAGGAATGACATTAAGGAACTAATTATTAACTAAGCAAAAAATAAATCCAAACAAACAGCCACAGCTTTAGACATCATCTAAAAGTCTATCCCAGATGGGAGAAAAAAAAACATTTTGCCTAATTTCCTGAGACTTCATATAGGATCATTGAAAATACTCTATTTTCCCTTTCAGAGCTAATGTTAGGTTTGCAGGGTGCCTGTATTGTAGCAATGTTGCTAAATTTGGTCCACGCAATGCCCTATTTATTTTTCCAATATAAAATACATTTCATTTCTTAAAGCCAAACAGATAAATAAACCCTTCTTTGGAACATTTACATTGTGTATACAATAAATCTATTTTCCAATAGATAACATAATATTTCCATGTTCTTTAACAAATCAGTCACTACAACAGAATGTTGACTTGATAACTCAGTATTATTCATAACATAGAAAGAACTACAATAATCTCATTAATGACAGTTTTGATCTGTGATTATAAATGAGTGAAATCAATTCAGTGATAAAATTTTTGTGACCACTATGCATCCACGTATGTTTGTGAGCATGAACAGAAGTTCAGGCACTAGCCAGCGTATGAGATTCCATTTGCTGGTTTTTGGAACAGAGGTATCAAATTATACATATCCATATGTTGCTCTATTTCTACAGCAGCATATCATACTGGTTTTATTGACTTGCCACTTAGCCTAGTACATGCACATGTAATTGCTTCAATTTCAGTGCACCAGCCACTTTATTCTTTTTTTTTGTTTAATATATATTTATAGGCAAATTGTTGAAATACATATTTTAAAATATACCTTATAGCAGGGCTCAAAATTTCCACTTGCCCCCTCGCAATTGGCGGGTGAAAATTGCGTGGGGGTAAGTGGAAATTCAGGGGGGACGTGTCAGTTCTCTCTCTTCTCCTCCTCGGCCGCTGCTGCTACAGAGCATTTTCAGAGAATTTTCCCTTAGCTTGGTGAATGTGGTGGCTTTAACTTTGCAAACAATACCCAATCATGTCCAAGGAAAGTAAAAAAACACAGTATTTTTGCTTGCACGTGATTGGGTGATGGAAATCAGCATAGATTTACTGCATTCACTAACTAAGTGGAAACTTCCCCTGCAAAGTGCAAGTCCCCTTGCAAAGTGAACTGCCTATTTGCTTTTTAGCAAATCAACTCCCGTGTGTCTGTGACTCAGTGTACTTAAAGACATTTTTGGAAATCACCACAAGCACCTATCATTTCCTGCAAACATTCTATGATCTTTAACTAACTACGCCATGTCACTTCTAACAAACACTGGAGAAAGAATGTTGGGATTCCTGACTGTTGAAGATGGCTTGTACGTAGGAAAATACCCAGGACTGGCCTGTCTAAGATACCTAACCTTAGAGGCCAGGAAGTGTACTGTTGGTAATAGGTTGCTATAGACATGAACATTTATTAGTTCACCATTTTCTAGTTGCGCATGTCTTAGGTGTGGGCCGAACGCTTGGTCAACCCGAACCCAAAGCTCATCCCTACTGATTATAATCAAGCACCAAACATAAACTGGCTTTAAATAGGCAAAGAAAAGTAGGGGATTTGATCTTAGCAATAAGTGAAGATTTCCTGATCCAGTTTCCAAGTGTTGGTTTGACAATGAAGGCGCATGGCTGATCCATTTAGGAATGACTGCTGTGGCTTGACATATTTTGCTCTGCCTAGTTTTCATTTGTCAGTCCTAACACTCTAACCTTAAATAACTTGTTTATGATTACTGTTTTGGTGTAAGCTGTATCTGGCAATAGCCCTATACAATTTCATACTTATATTCTATAATAAGTGACCAGATCTATGTATCCAGTGTGATATGTTGCTATTTATGTAGATTATAATTGTATCTTTTTACGGTGTATATATTTTAATACAACTTGTCTTTGGATGTCTTATGTATTTGTATGATTCTCCCTAGCTGATATAATTTATTTTTGCAGCACTGTGGAATATGATGGTTATATAATTAATAGTTTATTCACTGTTTAAATATTAGTTTTAGCCTAGTGATATAATTAATGTAAGGAAGCATGACACTATGCTTCTCACTTGCACATCTAAATTGTACAGAGGACTAAATATCCTTTAAAAAATCTCAGTTCATAGCATCTTTACCTAATTTGGAAATTAGTAATATATCTGATTACAACCATGCTGCACACTTTGATATCACATTCATTTTTAGTTGTGTATTCCTGAAAGATGTAGGACAAACCTCATTGTCTAATTCTTGGTTTCTCACAACCAAGGTCATCTAAAATCTGGACTCACAATCAAAAACTTCAACAATAATCTCAAATAACATAAATGTCACATTTTTAAAAGGCATTACCAGGAGGGGATTAGTTACAGTATGTGAGACATGGGTTGTGGATTGCATTGTTTAAAATTTGCTGTTACCTAGTCAACTGTCAAAGGCTTATAATGGTATTATTTAACCTTCCTTTTGAAATACATGATGGTATTTCGCATACCATGAGTAGCAATGAGCAAATGTGCCTGGGTTTGATTTGTAAGCTGTTCATTGAACTGATTGTAAATACCTGAAATTGCAAATAATCCAAAGGGGATTACGGGGGTGAAAGTGGAAAATTAATTTTTGCATTCTCAAGGCCAAGAGGCTAGGGACTGTCAAACAAAGTGCATGGGGAGTTGGGCACTGTCCTGGGGAACATATACCGATGCTGAAAAAATGTTTACAAGTATTGTTCAGCAGGGAGAGGGTCTTCCTTTTTATGCAACTTCAAGGATGACATTGGAAAACACCAATCCTTTTAATTATATCTTTGGGAGATGCCACTTTGCTGTATGTGGTGTTAAGATTTTTTTTTTATTTTTCTTGGCTGCACATAGTGTCAGCAGCACCCTGATATGCTTAATTAATATAACTAGGAATAAATGTTTGGTGTTTTTTGGTTGTGAATGCAACACCTGATTTTTGGGGGGCCCATTCACACAAGCAGTCATACTACACTGTGTGGATGCTGGTGTGTGTGCGCGCTGTACAGTGCTCATGGCTAGGCATTGCACTGTTTCTTTTTTATGTTAGAAAGTGATATTTTATAAGGTTCTACGAGCACAGTATGGTGTGATGTGGTTGTACCACATCGCACTGCACCACATTGAAGGAAATGACTGCATGCCATTCTTTTTTAAGTGCACACGACCACAACACAGTGGTTTCAACTGAGCTCATCTGGAACAAGGCAAATTGCCTTGTCTTGCACTGCAGCTGCACATGAAAAAACAGTCAAAACAGCCCTAATGTATTGGGTGTGAACAGGCCAAGAAACAGTAGTAACTGGCATGAATTGACCAGTGGGAGTAGTAGTAATGCTATAGGAAATTGTACTCTTAGGCCCTCAACTTCATACAAGTTGGCCAGTGTCACAACAGTTTAGTATTATGGTGCTTTTTACAGTACCACACTGCATTGTATTAAAAGTTTTATTAATAGATCGGCTCAGCAATTGCCCTGGCAATGGCTCCCTAATCTCACCTCTCCCCCACTAAATATACATATATCAACAAAATCAAAACTGTAGGGTTTAAAAAGTGGCGTGAGACCAATGCATAGGTAAAAAATAAAAAATTTTATGAAACATACAATAAATAAGATAAAATAATTCAATTGATATAGATTAAAATATTCCCCCAACAGACAAAAACCCAGGATGTGCACAATGTCAACCAGAAATACATTGATTAAGCATCCATTGTTACAATCATAATCATTGTTAATGCACTGTCCATTTGCTGGAAGACTGACATATCTGGTCCCGATGCGTTTCGCACAAAGCTTCTTCAGGGGCCATAGGAGGCTAATCAAACAACA
Source organism: Nanorana parkeri (assembly GCF_000935625.1). Lineage (NCBI taxonomy): Eukaryota > Metazoa > Chordata > Amphibia > Anura > Dicroglossidae > Nanorana > Nanorana parkeri. The sequence goes on from NW_017306679.1 coordinate 1,133,639, forward strand.
GGTGTCTGCAATGGGACAGATGCTTCCGGACCAGGAGGAAGACAGAGGCTCATAAGAGCAAGCCCTCTAAACTCCGTCCAAGACCATGCCAGGGACCACGGGACCACAAGGGAAGGGGCACTGAAAACGATGCAGAGGACCCAGTTCGCCTTTTTGAAACGGATCCCAAAGGTAGCTTAATTGATGAAGAATTTAACCCAATGCAGAGGTGTCCTTTTTCAAAGGCCTATTTAATATAAATGAGGTATTCCGTAAATTGAAATGATCGAAAGGTCCAGTGGTCGGATGATTCTCAGTCCAACACCCGCCATTGGACTGGGAGCGGGTGTTGGACCGGGAGTCATCCGACCACTGGTATAGATTATCTGACCAATTGATGTCTTGGGTTTCTGTCTGTTGGGGGCATTTTTTAATCTATTTCAATTGAATTATTTTATCTTATTTATTGTATGTTTAATACATTTTGGTATTTTTTACCTATGCATTGGTCTCACACCACTTTTTAAACCCTACGGTTTCGATTTTGTTGTTAAAAGTTTAATAAAATGTCAAAACAGAGTGCAACAAAACACTTCAAAACCACCTCACATTCCCCAAACCCCATCCCTGTATCCCTAATTATTCCCAAACCATTCAAAATATAGACTTTTGGTATGTGTTTGATAGAAAATGGCTAGTGTCAAAAGAGAACCTGAGCATTTTAATACTCAGCAAAGAGCTCTGCAGTGTGGTCCTCTGCTGCCAACAGGACCATTGTAGTCTGCAACCTCTGTCTGCAGCATAGCATCTGTGGTAAAAGTAACAGCCATTTGGATACCACATGCATGAGGATAACACATGACTATGCACTAAAGAGCTGGGTGGGAGCAGCATCTTAGTGATAGCAGTTGGTAGATAAAGGCACACACTAAGTAGGCATGTGCGCCGGCAAAAAAATTGTTTTGTTTCTATTCGTCAAGCAAATAATTTTGTTTCATCATATTCATTATGTTAGAATGATTTGTTTTCGGATTTATTCTTTATTTCGTCAAAATTAGTTATTCGTTATGCCGAATTGATTCATAATTTTGGTCAGTAGCTCATTCGTTCATTATCACGTACAATTTGTCATATTGGAAGACTGGCTAATAATAGGTAGTAGACAAGTTGTCCGAATATCAAATCGGTTCGGGATTGGGATTCGGATGATACAAAGATTTGGATGGTATGATTTTTTCCAACCGCATTCAAAAAGAAATCTCAACATCCGAATGAAACGAATGATCCCAAATTTTCATTATAAATTTTTTAAGATCCCTTGAAATTTGTTACTGTTATTTGGATATTCAGATATATCTAAATCTTCAAATAATGTAAATTCATCTGAATTCCGAAACGTAACAAAATTAATTGCACAGGTCTATCACTCAATGTCGGGACAAGGTCCTTGAGCACCCAAAGCGAAAAGGCTATAGCCTCCTCCAATTCCATTAACTGTAAGCTAATGTAGCAGCCTTCCTTCTGCTGGAGAGCAGAACCCACTCCAACTGATCCCTCTGCCCAGCCCTGCCCACACACCTCCTCATTCCTCACTTCACGCCCTCTTCCCTCACTCCACAATATGCGTCAACATTTGCAGCCATAGGTAGAAAAATCTGGCAAGGGGTTTGAGATGCTTATCCAAGCATGTCAGCATGGGACTGCACTGAGTAGGGCCAAGTGTAGTCTTTAACCTTGCAGTAAGTCTCCTAACTCCCCCCTTGAACAGCATCCTTAACCAGACAGGTGTCTCTTATGCCGCTACTGAAGCCAAATTAAAGAAATGTCCTTAATCAGCCCCATGTCCACCATCTCAATGCCAGCTTGGGAAAACTGCTAGCTCCCATTCCACCAATTTATGGCTTGTGCTGCACCACAGTGGGAAGCTTGTGCTTCCCACTACCAGCATGTGCAATGCTCATGTACTGTACTTTTATCGCTGGACTCGGCTGTTAGCGACAGGGTCAATATGACCACAGAACTTGTAAATGAGATGATACATTTGAGGTGAGATTGTGCAGTTTTTGGGTGAAGAGTGTTTTCGTTTTTTAGGGGGGGTTCAAAGGATGCTGTGAGGTGCTGGGACAATAATAGCAGCTCTGGTCTAATTAACACTAATTAAGGGTAGAAGTTATAAGTTGTAAAAAACGTTTTTCTTATCTGCTATGAACTATTATCTCTGTAAACTTATACTAAGTACGTAGAGTGGCAAAGGGATAGAACCTCTGCCAGTTTCTATTGCTGTTTGTGTCCACCATTTAGGAGATTTTCCTTGCTTCCTGTCAAATGAAACAGTGCCACTAAGGAATGAAGTAAAAGTCAAGATAAAATGGTGTAGATGTCACCAGTACAAAAGATGAGGGAAATTCTCATAATGGGGATGCTTGGTCCAGTGATAGCTGTCAAAGATAGCATTTCCCCTTATTGTAGGGAAATTACACTGACTGCTTGTTTTCTCTCGGTGATGGGAAGTGAGAAGACATTTCGGTAATAGGAACAGAAACAACAATAGAAACCCTGGCACAGTTTATATCCCTTCCCTGTGCTATCCAAAGCTTGCTGGGGCTCTAGTTTAAAGGTAATTTGTTTATTTCATCAGCAATAAAAGTCACATTTTGAACACATCTACCACTTGCTTCTTCTGCCAGTGCAGATAGAACATCAGAAGAGTGTCCATTCTCTGTTTAAATATTATTTCACATTTACTTGACAAATAATGAACATATTAATTCAGTCTTTCGAGTATTTTGCTCACCTATAAAATGTCCACACACTAAACAACCAGGAAGATTGCACTACTTTTTCAGGTTTTCTGCTTCCTAAATTACTTTCTAATTGAACATAGGTGAGGATGCAGGTTCATTCTTCAGTAAACAAGCCAGCAATGGAGATGACTTTGTAAACTACATTGCTAAACAAGTAAAGGTGTGACACCTGCTTGGCTGTTCAAGTAGTAGATGTGTGTTAATCACGAGACTGAGCGAACAGAAAACAAATAATTTAGCAATTAAAGTTGTAGATACATACTTATTAAACTTGTGCATCTAACTGTTTGCTTGAGATCTTGCGTTATATGTTAAAACAGTGCAGTTAAGTTAAACAGTGTTGACCCAAAGCTATGGTGTAGTTTTTTTTATTGTTTTTTGATAGTTTTCTCATAATGGGTGTACATGGGATACATGTGTGTAGCTGCCCTTTCATTGTTTTGAGTGAGCTTTGTGTAAACATCACACCCAAAGCTTATCAACAATAGCCTGACCTTTTGGCATAACTGACCTGGATGGGTGGAATTCATGGTACTGCCCTGCCATCTAATGTTGGAATAAGAGAAATACACCTATAATAGAATCCGGATTTAGTAAAAAAAAAAGTGCATGGGTGATACCCACGGGTGTTGGCTACCAATTTTTATAAATTAAAGTTAGCAGCACAGGTGAATATGAGACTTCATGGAGGAACTTACTTTAAGAGAAGTGGGGACTTCACAGAGGAACTTCATATGAAGGGATAACCAAAGGAACTCACTTCACCAGGGAACCAGAAGGATGGCAATAAAGTCAGTCTTCAAGAGAGACAGAGAAACTGCAACAACAAGCCATTTTCCTGAGAATGCTTAATAACCAGAAGCCCTTTTCAATAAGGAAATTTGTGGACCTGCAATAACTGCATCTAAGTGATTTTTGTCTTTTTGTCTTCTATTTTATAGAAACCATTGCATGTGCTAAAAAGATAGATAGCTTGTGCATGTGTGTATGTATGCATAATTGTAGCAGACTGTATGTTTTGTATTGTTTTGCCTGTAACTAAGTAGTTTGTGTATGTAGCATTGTTTCCTTGTAAAGGCATGTTAATACTGCTTATTATAGAACCTGACTAATAAAGGCAACACATTTCTATACAGGAACCATTGACACCTGTTGATAATGAGCATCCACCAAATGAAAGCACTCCTTATTACACCTTGGCCTTCCATATAGGGCCTAATGGTAAGCTAAATGTCAGAGGCAATGCTGGGACTGGGCCGGTATCAGCAGTGTATGAGCACTGTTTCTTACATTGAATAAAAGAGCTAGACATATTCATAATATTGTTAATATATTAAATAATGCATTTTTTTATTTCTATGTATATGCTCTCTATAAATAACATAACATAGCTTTTAAACTAATTGTTTGATGTAGTTTCTGCGTTCTGCTAGAAACTCGGGCCAATAATCAAATGACAGTGTAGGCAAAAATAAGCTCATTAAACAGTGAAACGCCTTGTAGATGTGTTTATTTTTGTATATTGCTAGTTCTAAGAAGGAACAGATGCACTGTGTGTTAAAAAATATATATCTGGAGCTTCATCCTTCAACAAAATCATGTAGTAATTTTAAGACTAGTTTGGCCTGGTTCAGATAATATTCCAGTACAGGTGTATATTTGACTGGAAGATAAATGAGAGCACAATTAGGAATTGAAACACCAAATAAATCATTAGAAACAGGACTTTCCTATTTCTCTCAGCTTGGATATTGCCAGCAAACTATTTACTTACTTAACAATCTATAAATGATTAAACAAATTCTGAGTGCCCAAATGGGAATCAAAAGCAACCATATAATGCAAACCATATCAGATTAATTCTAAGCTTGTGGACATTTTTTTGCAAGTGCTCACTTTACCATTTACCCCACAGAGTGCCCCTCACATTATTCATGGGTTCTGCAATGACTCTTGGTGGTCGAGCCAAGCTGCCCTGAATCCCTTAATAATGTCTGCTTTGCTGTTTGGTTGATAACCAGCAAGAAGGCAGCCAGTGCTAGCACTGAAGCACAGAGGAGGCAGGAAGTCCACCAGTCAAACTAAGTAGCATAAAATACTACAAATTGTGTATTGTTCCAGTATGAACTATAACATAAATTGCTTGAATTCAAAAGGAATGGTTAAACTAACGCAATGTCCTCATGGATTAGTTAAATAATGGAAAAATGCTAAAATCTTTAATTATAAGGTAGTAAAGAGCTGCCTATGTGTGACATTCATTTTGACCACAGAGACTGTATAGGTTACATTATATGCAGTATACATAATCCTTAAAATATATAATATAAACTTGTCCCACTTTATTTGGTAATATTCTGCAGAGAGAGGCCTTCCTGCAGCAGATTTATATAGGTGGGCAGCTGGGGGTCACCTGCAATAGTGTTTTTATTTAGGGTATGGTTTGCTATCAACTGGTCAGCTAAAGGTTGGTTACCAACAATGCAAGCTCCTCCTGGGCATCCAAATGCTTTCTCTTCTACTGCTGGGGCATTTGCTACTTTTTTGTTACTCCTTCCCCTTGGTATACCTGTCCAGCTGCTGCTACTCCTGCTGCTTCCCTATTGCACACCAGTTGCTAATTCTTTAGCTGCTTCCTCTCTTGTGGTCTTCTGCACTGTAGACCTTTTCCTTGTCCTGACAGTGCTTAATTTTATAGTCATTGTAGAATTTGGTTGGCTTGTGGATGAAAATCTGTTTTCTGTTTCATTGCAACCTTGTTTATGACCTTGCTTGTAATGAACTCACTTAAATTATCACCTTGCAGTGGCTGCTGGCCTCTTATCTAAGTTAGGTATTGGCCTTACCCATTATCTTTGTTATCCCATGTGAGGGCATTCCGATCTATACCGTTTAGTAAGAACATTTCTGCATCATTGTCCATATGTAGCATGGTTGAACTGTTAGTAAAACTTTTGTGGTCCATTCTGAAGTAAAATACTTATTGCTCCAGCTAATGCTAGCTACACAAAGTCAGTAGCTGAAACAACCTATTTAATTATATTCAGTCAGGCAGAAGCTCACACTTAATGGTTCCTGACAAATTATGCAGATTCCCTAGATCAAATCTAAAAAAATAAACTGACTGTGTGGCCAGCATAATTGTGATTACTGAGCCAAACTAATGCTATCATCACTGCAAGTGACTCTGGCTAAACATTGTGATGACAGCAGCCTTGCTTTCTCTGAATCTTGGAATGGACAAAAAACATTTTCCCATTTACTAGGCTTCCAGCTCACAGTCCCTGTTTGTACCTCTCTCCATTTCTTTCTCCAGCTTCCTCAATTCCGTCCCTTATTACATTTCCCCCAAAAACAGAATATTGGGTGAGTGTAATTTTGTTATTTTTGACCTAGGCAAAAAGTAACACTTAGGGGTCTATTCACAAAAGGGTGAAGAGTTTGGAGAAGGCAGGAGAAGGGAACAATCAAGGACAACATAGCTGAACTGGAAAGTGAGCTGAATTGGAGAATTTTTCCAAATCGGCTATTTTGCCCTAGATTGTTCCCTTCTCCTGCCTTCTCCAAACTCTTCACCCTTTTGTGAATTACTCTGTATGTATTCACTTTCAAAACAAACGGTTAAGAACATTTTTACCTGGAGTTGTTCTTCAAGCTTACATAATGTTTTTATTATGCAATATCCAAAGAAAAAAGGCTAAAACATAAGTGGTAGTAATTAGAATTATCTTTTGACCAAATGTACTTATAGGGTGTTCCTGGGTTTTTGCATACTTCTAAAGTAAAATCATTGTAATGTATTTGTTGTGTGTAAGGATAGTTTCCATGTCAGAGAATAAAACTGGCATGCCATGCCAGACATATCACATACCAAACAGATCAGAATGCCCTCATATTATGGACTACACATGTGGATGAGTCAAAATGTGAGTTGCTCTCTCTCTCTCTCTCTCTCTCTCTCTCTCTCTCTCTCTCTCCCCTCTATATATATCATTTATC
>NW_017306679.1:1140430-1149960 GCF_000935625.1 Nanorana parkeri
AGTGCCCGTATATTATTCTCTCTCTCTCTCTCTCTCTCTCTCTCTCTCTCTCTCTCTCTCTCTCTCTCTCTCTCCCCTGTATATATATCATGTACCTCTATGAAAACAATGAGACACTGTATAATAAAATGTTCCTACTCTCTGTATAAGTTGTATTGATAGTTTAAAAGCATATGGTACATTTATCATAAAATCACCAAGGTTTCAAGTAACTGTACTGGAAATATTTCTATCCTTATAAAAAAGAAAAAGTAAATAAATGATGTGTGTGGTAACTTACAATAACAGATGAATAATATTTCATGGGATCTAGTAAACTTTTACGTTTTGCAACCCACACCTGCAATAATATTAGTTTAACCAAACCACAAACTAAAGACAGTTTGACTGCAATTTTTTATTAAATTTATACATCAATGTATACTGGAAATGTTTGTGTGACGTTATTGTTTTCAATATTTAAACACTAAATTTGTGTCTACAGCTAAAAAGAGGTAATTGTTCCAGTTTTATATATTTTTAATATTAAACATACAGTGTACAAAAGCCTGCTTTGGGTTACTATATAATATATATGATTTTCACAAATCTATATTACACAAATTGTGCATAAAATGGGTCCTAGTAATAATATTTACACTCAGGAGGAAAATGAATTCCTTCCTAACCCCCCCAACCTACCCTTAAGAGCGGTTGAACCAATTATCTGTGTGTCCTTAGCCAAATCAGTAATATCACTATCTATTTTATCTACCAAGATCATCAATAAACAGATTAAAAAAGCAGGGCACTGGCCTGGTCCCTGTGGTGTCTTGAATATGCTGTACTTACAATTACCCTATGTCCTTTTTTAACCAGCAATTTACATGTGCATACAGTCTCTTCTAATGGTAAACTAAACTGCTAAACTGCTATATTAGGCTATTATGAGGAACATATTCAAAATCCAAACATACCAGAAGCATGTCCAACATCCAGAACTAGTTACCTCCTTCATTTAGACGAGACATGTCCTTCATAAAGTCAATTATTTGCTATAAGATTTTTCACTACCATGTATTTTTCAAAACAAGTGGCTGCTGCTCAGATCAATTTAGAACTAACAAAAATGAGGTGCTCTCAATTTATGGATTGGTATCTATTATCCTTATTTGGAAACCCAGATAGTTGAGAGTAAGGGATCACACGTTACAGAGGTGCCCAGAAGCAGCAGCGTGGCCTCATTTATTTGTTAATGTATGCAAAAAAATTGTTTTTAACCTAAATGTTAAAGCAGTTTAATATAACAGTTTAATTAAGTCACTTGTGCTGAATAGCTGGACTGAGTATTGGGAAATGTATAACTGGTTCTCTATATATTTATATGTCTTTCCTCAAAATACTAAAAATAATATACACACAAATTAACTTAGGATTACTGGTCTATAGTTATCCAGGTATAGCCTTTCTCCATCTTAAAATGGAAAGTATAGTGGTTTTGTATACATTTTTTGTTTTTTATTATTAAAGGAAGACTAAAAATATCATTTAAATATTACATGTATTTTCTTTTTTTTAGTCAGGCAAATATGAAACATAGAATATACATATGTTTCATTTTTTTACAGCAATCAGGTGGAGGTCTAGTCTCACTTTTCATTTTAGCTGTGTATCCTTATCTGGTTTGCTAAGAGAAGTCTGCTATTTACAAAGCTCAGTCACTCATTCTGAAATTCACATACACAAATGAATGATTAAGAGCATTGCCATATCCCCCTCCCTCCTGTTGTTTTCAGTCAGCTCTGTTCAAATCTTCAATTAGACATAGAGAGAGGCAAACAGCTTAAAGCGTATTTCCACTTTTGTAGTTAACTTGGGAAAACACCTATTTTATATTTGTTACATGTCTCTGATTTACATAAAATAACTTATTTTTTTTTTTATTGCTGCTTGCACAATACATGCTCTATTCTAAAAGAAAAGTTGTTCTCTGTCCTTAGTTTTGCCCTGGAATGCAAGGGGGACTGGGCAGATTAATGGTAACATAATTAACCCTGCCTGTACTGAGCTGGCAGATCACATTATCAGTTGTAAACTAGATTTGAATAATGCCTGTCCTAACAAAGGGTTAAAGATCTAGAAGCATTGTATGTTAATGAGCGGAAACTTAGACTGTCCCCAGTCTTTCTATGTGGGGATAGACAGAGTTTCATGTCAGTTGGAAATTGAGAGAAGCTTGCAAAGGCCCGCTTTCTTTTCAAGGTATTTTTTAGGTATGCTGAGTGAATAGGAACACATAAACATATAGTGTAGTGTTTTATATTCCTTTAGAGATATAACTACTTTAATTTTCTGCTTACCAGTTATAAAATTAGGAATACACTTGCCACAGCTTTTTTAAACTATTTTTAGAATTGTATTTACTTTATTAATAAAAAATCTCTAGCTACCCCTACCCTCTAGTTTATATAACTTGCCCACATTTTTGTAAAATCTCCACCAACCTTCTTTATAATGTCTTGAATCCACCCATATTTATAAGGGATACATTTTACCAAAAATATATTTCAGAAACGTAAACCAAACTTATTTTATTTGGCATTTTAAAAATGGCTATGCTCTTTACCAGCCTGAACAATGGCTTAAAAGAAATAAATAGTGCTGCCAATTAGTCTTATTCTCCCTTTTCTACTGTAAGATATAAACCTTAAATGGTGAGGTATGTGCATGTCTAGCTGACTGATTATTCTGGGCTTTGCTTGCCACTGTGTAAATAAAAGTTTGCCAGAGAAATACTATGCAGACTTGTGTCAATATACAAGGGAATTTTTATTCAGTGGTGAATGCTAATCCATAGGACATGTCTTAATTCTCCACTGTCTGCATTTATATGCATTTAACTGCACTCCCATGATTCAGAATGCTTATCTTTGACACCCATCACTGACATTTTTAATAATAGTAATCTTCTCTTTTCTGTTAATAAAATTACCTCTCTCACATTCTCACATACTTGGAGTTCGATTACCCCTCTAAATGTTTTTTAAAAATCGAATAACCAAAAAAGAAACCCTAAAACTCCTAGAAGGCTGTGAAGTTGATTTACTAAAGGGTCACTTTGCAAAGGAATTTTCATTTTTCAAGTGAATTTTCCCTTAGCTTAGTGAATGAGGTGTAGCTCTGCTGACTTCCATTATCAAATCATGTGCAAGCAAAAATACAGTTTTTTATTTTTGATGCAAATAATTGGGTATTCTTTGCAAAGTGAATTTTCACCACACAACAGTAAAACAGCATTTTTTAAGGAAACCACACATAGGGGTCTATTCACTAAAGGGTGAAGAGTTTGAAGAAGGCAGGAGAAGTGCACAATCTAGGGCAAAATAGCCGATTTGGAAAAATTCTCCAATTCAGCTCACTTTTGAGTTCCGCAATGTTATTTTTCTTGCTTCCATTTTTGTTTTTGTAATTTTTTATGTAACTGTCAAGAAAGTAAACATCACGAATACAAGCATTTTCATGGGAACAGAAGTAAAGTTTATACCACAGTATCCCTGTGTTTTATACTGGTAAAATGTAGGACCTAAACAATATTGAAGCATTATGGTTCTTTGCACACAATAATTTACATCTGTAAGCAGTTAGCAAATCCTTCAGACATTTTCATTTTTATTGGAAATGTTATTAACCACTTCCCATCTGGCCAATTTATTTAAACAGCTGGATGGGTCTCTCTTGAATGTAGGTGGGCATTTTTAAAAGTCCATTCCCACTCCCATGCGCTGCCCCAAGCGTGCATGAGTGGGAAACCTGGAGCATTATAAACAGTTTACATACAAGCGTTCGTTAGAGCCATCTGATCGCTTACCTGTTGCATGGGAGTGTGCGTCCCACTCTGCCTCTGCCGCCAGCTATCCCCTACTCCATTGTCCTCCGTGCTGGCCCGGGACCGGCATGGCGGGATCTTTACACTTAGATGGGAGGGAGATCAGCACACTCCCAGCTGCTGATCTCCACTCAGAACACTGGACCAGGAAGTAATGTGTATTTCATCACTTCTGGTGACAATTTGCTGTAGGCAGAAAAGAAGCTGGTAAAGCAGATCACTGCTCTATCAGCTTCTTTGGGGTCCCTAGGTGACATTAGGGGTCTGATAGACACCTGATGTCTCCATAAAGAGGACCTGTCACTGTATGTGTGCTATCACATAGGGGGCTTGTTAGCTATGTGATAGCAATAAAGTTTTAAAAAAGGTTTAAAAAAGTAACATATTAAATGTTTTTAAAAGTCATAGTGGTTAGTGATTCTGCCTTGCAGCACTGAGGGTCCCCGGTTCACATCCCGGTCAGGACATTATCTGCAAGGAGTTTGCATGTTCTCCCTCTGCTTGCATGGGTTAATTGGCTTCTGTGTAAATTGGCCCTGTATGTATGCATGTGAGATAGAGACTTAGGGGTCTATTCACAAACAGGTGAAGAGTTTGGAGAAGGCAGGAGAAGTGAACAATCTAGGCCAAAATAGCCGATTCAGAAAAAATCTCCAATTCAGCTCACTTTCTAGTTCAGCTATTTTGTCCTAGATTGTTCACTTCTCCTGCCTTCTCCAAACTATTCACCCTTTTGTGAATAGACCCCTTAGGCTTAGGTTGTAAGCTCCTTTGAGGGCAAGGACTGATGTAAATGTGCACTATATAAAGCACTGCATAATTTGTTGGCACTATAGAAATACCTGTAAATAGTAAATATGACTGCAAACGTCAGATTGCGAGCAATAATTCTAGGGCCATCAATTACTGTTAACACTAAATTGATGGTTTGGGCAATTTTGAGTATGGTAGTTTTTTTGTGATTTTGCAGGCACACACAATTTTAACACATGACATGTTTGGTGTCTAGTTGCCTGACTTGATCCCATCTTTTATATTTTACCAGAAAATTGGGTAGTAATAAATGTTTCATAACATAACTTAAGGAAAACAGTTTTTTTCTCAAAATTGTCAGTACTTTTTTTTCAATTTATAAAAAAAAAAACCCAGTGCTAATACTGCCAAAAAAAAGCTTTATTTGTCCAACAAAATAGTATAAAATTCATTTTGGTACAGTGTTGCATGACTGAATAAAAGTCAGTCAAAATACAGCAGCACTGAAATGGCCTGGACAGGAAGGGGGATTAAGGATGAGTGGACTCCCCCCAGGCATACCTGCATTTAATTTATCAACTGCTTCAATATGGAGACTCACAAAAATTAGAGTTAGGACCACACTACACAGAGGTGCCTTGATGAGGCAGTGTGGTTTCCACATATTTTTGGCAAACATTTGTGCAACTAAAACCTCTGTTTTTAATGCATACTGTTAGACAGGGCAATTTGTTTAGTTGCGGGCTAGCTGGTAAGTGTGAAGGTTGTAAACGTCCTGTGTTTTGTATTGTAGGAAGGAGGTTTAATACCCTGGTCTTCAGGTGGTTGAAATTACAATCATATTGTAAAGTTCAGATTTATACATTGTACAGCAATTCACTAATAATATTATTTATAGATAAGACAATAGTCTTAGGTACTCGGGCATTGTTAAAACACAACAGGAAGTTTTCTTTATTCTGATTTCTCTTTGCTCTTTTTCACATTTTAATTTTGTTTTTGTTAATTGCAGTTAACATGCATTTTTGCCATTATGGTACTCTAAAAAGTTTCTCAAGAACAAATATGTCTAAAATCACCTATGTGGAAAATTCCAGCTGATAATCACTCACTTCACAAAAATTAAAGGATCTAAAGGTAGAGTTTCACTATATTTTAGTATGGACCAGAGTTTGTCTAGTGCTGCCCTATATTATGTACACATGAGTAATGTTAAAATGTCTAGTTACCTGGTAAGGCATGTTTTACATATTTAGTTTTACCCAGAACTAAAGTATTAGAGTTTTCCTTGTTCCATAATGGACTCAATGTGTTTTACTAAAACCACTTTATTATTATGGATCATGGAACCACATATGAAAACTTAATTAAGGCATACAGACTTATCCATTAACCTGGAAAAAGTATTCCTCATAAAGAAAACATGTCTATCAGCAACTGAAATGGCACAAGTGATCTATGTCATTCAGACAACAAGAAATACACTAATTTCAAGTACTCAGTCTATGTTAAGATCCATTTCTTTGCCTCTTCAAGTAGTGAGGTAAGATAAATTGTGGTAAATGGAGCACTTTATATTTGAAAGGTACATAAAAAATGAATTATGTTATAGCAGTCTTTCTGTAGAGATAATGAAATGTTTAAGTGATTTTACATGGCATAACCTGCAGCATAATGAAAGGGACCTATTGAGGCCAGACCTTCTTATTTACCATGCAACTCAGGCTAAAAAGCACTATCCCGCATTAGTCGACTTCTTTCTTGGCACCAAGAAGAACTCTATTATTTTTGGCAAATGTTCCTGGAAAATGTTCCAGTTCAGTTAATTTATGGTGTGCTACCTTTTACATCTCTATGTAAAAACCTAATGTAAAAAAAATGTATAAAGCTATACAGCATTACAAAGACTACAATACTTTGGGTGTCTGGGCTCAATGTAAGCAGCTGCCATAGTATGGTACTGAGTATACAGAGAGGTCTTTAAATGTTAGATACAGAGTGGCACTGTTGATTCACAGCTTATATACATACATATACACTGAGTGGCCACATTATTATGACCACCTGAGTTTGTAGGCAAATTAGCTATAATTAGCTATAATTTTGCCCTGAAGTTGCTAGAGGGCCAGACCATTATAAATAGGGAAGCAGGTTGTTTACCACGACAGTAGAAGTGTTTTTTTTCTGAAGATATGGGTAAACAACGCGATTTAACAGCCTTTGAACGTGGGATGATTGTTGGCGCTCGGAGCCATGGAGCGAGTATCAGCAAAACAGCAGAATTCGTTAAATGTTCAAGAGCAGCTGTTGTATATATACAGTATATATAGTATTTGCAAACATTGTATTTCGAGTAATGGTGTATTATTTTATTTGGTTGTGACCTACATGACCAAACATTCATTAAACAATTCTTTTTAGCTGAAGACCTGCTAGTCAAAGTTACGCAGAATACTGGCAATCAACTAATCATTAAAATTATATTGCATGGTTGAGAACCTATGCTGGATACAGTGCTCGCTCACAGGGATGCTTGCCTTGCAGCGCTGGCTCTGGGTTTGATTATCATATGCTGTAGGACAGTATGTGCATGGAATTTATTTGTATGTCCCTGTTTGCATGTATTTGTGGGTACTCTGAATACTTCCCACAATTCAAATCAATATTGACTAGCTTACATCAAATTTTGGCACTACTGTGTGTGTTTCTGTTTTAGAGCCATTGGACTATAAACTACTTTGGGGCAGGTTTAACGTACTCTGTTAAGTATTTCAGAAAATGTATTAATGCTTGCTTTGATAAGCCTGCAATTTGGAGCCAAACAGAGCAAAGTTGAACAATGTACCACTTAGGTTTAATTTAAGTAGATTTTAGATTTATTATTTACAAGCATTTTAAAGCATTTTCCAAGAACATGGCTCGGTTGTTCATTGAAACACAGATTTTGGTCACAAAATACCTCAAGGCCTAGTTAAAACATACCTGTTCAAATTGTTTTTAGCATTTATCTATACAAAGCAAACTAGAAAAATTAGAAATTCCATTTTTACAGTTGCCATTTTCAAATGCCACTTTATGCAACAATCATAAATGTCTAATCTGTTCCTCATTTGCTTCTCTGTCATTAGACAATGACAATGTCTAATCTGTTCCTCAGTTGCTTCTCAGCAGATCACAGAGTCTTTATTACAACTCATGCTCACACACAGTGCAGACAAGACCATGGATTCATGAAAACCAGTGAGGCAGTCAGCAGCAACTGCCGAAGGAGCGCCTGACTGCCGCACTGATTTTTCAAGGCAACGTTCCTTGAAAGGAGAAGGAGGACGTGGCTGGGGGTGGGGACAGCCTTCTGCTGTCAGTCAGCCTTGAGTGGGCGTGGCTGGCATCCTGGGGAAGGGCGTGGCCAAGGATTCGGGCCGGCCGGGGGGCAGTGAGTGGCGGTATGATGGCTCCCGCGGTGGACATGCCGGAGACTTAGGAGCTCCGAGCTCCACGTTGGAGTGGTGTGCCGTGTCCTTCTACATCACCGAGTTTTGTGAGTACCTGGACACAGCTACAGTGATCCCGGCGGTCTATTGTATATACACATGTGTGCTGTGATCTATTGTACATACATGTGTGCTGTGATCTATTGTATGTACAATTGATCCCAGCACACATGTATGTACAATAGATCCCCACACAGGTATATATCTATGACGAGCAGACAGTGGAGCCCGACAGATCCGCTGTGCCCGATGCGGCCGGGACCAGCACAGCTTTGTGACAGGAGATCAAAGGTAGTTCAGTACACGAACTCCCTTTGATCTCCTCTCAGTCCCCGAATGCAGGAAGTGATGTATATTACATCAATTCCTGCATTCAGTGTCACTCTCCAGCTAGAGAAGCTGATGAAGCCGATCTCTGCTTCATCAGCTTCTCTGGAGGTCCCTAGGTGACATTAGGGGTCTTGGAGACCCCTGATGTCTCCATAAAGAGGACCTGTCATGTAAATTGGCTATCCATAGGGGGCTTCCTAGCCCCCCATGTAATAGCAATAAAGTTGTGTGTAAAAAAAAAAAAAGTAATACAAAAATGAAAGATTGATAAAAAAATAAAGAAGCATAACATTTATTTTTTTAACTTTTTTTTAAATCCGCGCCCCCCACATACACACGCATATATGCGTCAGGTGCGCCTACGTGCCGCACATGTTGCGTATTGCCGCAAACGGAGTGAGAGCAATAATTTTAGAGCCATTAAGGCCGGGTTCACACCTGGGCGTTTTACAGCGCTGATCGACGCGCTGTAAACCGCCCTGCAAGTGAAATCCCATTATTTCCTATGGGCATGGTTCTCACTTGGGCGTATTTCAGCGTGTCGGAACGTGCTGAAAAACGCCCTATGCCCAAAGAAGTACAGGAGCTTCTTTGGGGCGTATTTCCGCGCGTATCCATTAGGATACAGCCGGATAGCCCTCGTAAACGCGCGTTTGACGCGCGTTTTGTGGGCTGCAAATCGCGGTTAAAACATGCAGAGCCAGCTGTCACTCAAGCAGCTGGGTGGATCCAGATATAATTGTCGGGATCCGCTTCAGCTGCGGCGTCTCAGTATACCGTGAGCTGCAGCTCGCGGTATACTGAGCTTAGGGTGACAGGAGGACGCTAATTTGTGTCCTGCCGTTACCCTAAGTAAAACTATGGGGAAAAGCCCTAACCCCATAGTTCTCCTTTAATCACTGATAACACTAAACTGATGAACAGTAAAAGCGTTTTAATCATCACCTATGGGCGTTTTTTGTGGGCTCACGCAATTTTAAGGCTTGACATGTTTGGTGTCTATTTACCCGACGTGACCCTGACTTTTATGTTTTACTAAAAATATGGGTAAGAATAAATGTTTTATAACATAACGTAGGGAAACTTTTTTG